>NW_004955496.1:7349440-7403300 GCF_000276665.1 Chinchilla lanigera | reverse complement strand
GTCCGAAGACCGGCGCTCCCCGCCCGAGGCTTCTTTTTCTATGTTGAAGTCCCTCTTTCTGCTCTCCCTGAGGGCTCCAATTCTTGATTCAGACCTTTGCTGAGTCCCAGGGACCCATTTCTCTCCTTTGTCTCTTCCTCACATTGCTATATTCTAAATCTCAGAGAGGTTGATCTGCTGCTGCTGCTCACCACCTGACAATCTTCCAGGAAGTCCTCAAGGGGCAAGTCTATTGGTTGGTGCCACCCACACCCAAGGTGGGTCTTCTCTTTTCAGTAAATCCATCACTCACATCCACAACTGTGTTAAACTAATCATCCCTGCTGTATAGTTTTGGCTAAAATAGTTTTGTCCAAGGTGGCCACAGCATATCTAACCTGTTGAACTTCATTCCTAATAGAGCTATTTCCATCCATAAATAAGGTGTACTCAGCATCTGTTAGGTGGTCAATTTTTAGAACAGTTCATCTCAGTATAGCATGTGGCACCTGGACAGTTAGGTCTCTGTCTAAGGTGAGCTTGTAAGCTTTCTTGATCAGAAGGACAATGGCTGTTAGAGCATGGAGGCAAAAGGAGGGAGACAGCCCTTAGTGACTTGATTCAAGTATTTGCACAAGTAGGCCCTGGGCCCTGCCAGGGGCTGACAGTCTGAGTAAGCATCACTGTTTCTGTGAACTCACGGATCCAGATTTTATAGAAGCCAGCAGCTACAAGAAATATGTGATTTTTTTTTTGTAACCAATTTCTGCCAGATATTGTAGTGAAGCCTGTGTGCCTTTTTGGCAGGCAACTTGATTGAATCCAGGTCAGTTAACTTTTGAGTCTAGAACTGGGGTCTTTGAAAATAGGGGCTGGATGACAGGAGCCAACTGAAGGCAGAAAAAGACATTCTTTAGGTCCAGGCAGGTATACCAGTAGGCTGTGGGTGGCAGAAGATTGAGGCAATATATGTGGAGGACAGTCATTGCAGCATTGACATCTCAGAGATCTTTAACTGGCTTTACAGGCAAGATAGGTGTCTTTCAGCAGTTTACAGTCTATAAATATTTTGCTGCTTTTGAAACCTCTGGATATGTGATTGAATTTCTAGCACAATCCCTTGTGCCATGGGATACTGTTTGAAGCAGGTGGGGGTTGCCCCAGGATGGAGTTTCACAATTAGAAGCAGGTGGTCAATGGCCCAATCTCAGGGCCCAGAGGCCAGTGATGTAATTGTTTAGCTGGAAAGGGCAAAGAAAGAGGCCATCGCAGAGCAGCCAAATCAATTGTCAGTGCCTCCCTGAAAGTAGTAGGAGAGTTTATAAACCCTGTGGCAGTTGAGTGACAGTCCAAAAAGGGTGCACAGGTTGGGAACTGCAGAATTTGAGATGATGGCTCTGTTGTTGATGGCACAGAGATCTTGCCCAAGGTAATTAACAGTGTATCAGAATCTCAAATTGCTGTGTGGCTGGATGTCTGTTTGTGCTTCTCATGACATTTGATAGCAAAGGGAGTTGCAATGAGGTGGCATGGTTGAGTCCAGGTCCAGAGGTGAGTCTTTAGTCTATACCTTGGAAGGAGAGTTTTCAGAACTTCAGGATTGCAATTATCTGTCTCAGGCTAATGCAAGCACCATCTTTTTCTCAGGAAGCAGTCAAAACTGAAAGTGCAGGGTTAAATGAAAAGTGGGCTGCATGGCTTGGTGTGAAGATGTCCTCCCAAGCTTCAAGTTTGTGCCTGACAGAAGGGGTGAGAGGCAAGAGTCCCAGTTGCCCCAGTGAAGGTAACTTTTTGACAGAGGGAACTTTTGTTTTGTTTTGTTTTGTTTTTGTGTTTCTTACGGTACTGGGAATCAAACTCATGACCATGTGCTTGCCAGACAGGCACTGTGCCACTGAGCTAAATCTCCAGCCCCAGGAACTTTTGAAAGCAGAGAATTCTGTTGCATTGTCTACCAGGAAAATCACAGGTTTACCTTAAACTTTTGCAGTGACCATGAGCTCTTGGGGGCCCAATTTGATACAGCTTGGTCTGCCCTAACTATTCAGGCCCAACGGGGCACAGCTCATTTGTCAGGACAAGCAGTCTAATTTTTCCTCAGTCAGAATGTGGAACTCAGAAGGCGTTGTTGACAGTCATTTCAGGTAGGCATTAGATGATGCCATCTGACCAGGATAGGCGCATGGGTGTGCTGTGTGGCTAACTGCAGGAAATGGCTAGCTGTACCCAGTTCAATTGGCTAGAAGTGAACAAGTCGGGAGTAGGGAGTGAAGATAGAAGTGGTGGCAGCAACTGTAACAGATAGCGGCTAATGAGGTTGTTAAGGAGGAATTCTCAGGAAGCAAGGGCCTCTTTTCTCTGAGATATAGGGAGCAGTTTAGTTTCATGTTTAGCTCCATAAAAGCCCGTTTTCCTATAGTCAGGGGCTGTGCATTTTGAGAAATTAGTTCCCATTTTTAATTTTCTATGTGTGTATTGTGTACCCTTGAATGATGGTGCAACAAAGAGTGGGTGTCCCTCAGGAAGAGATCATTCAGATGCCCTCCAGGTGGTGCCTCTTGCAGGGACTTAGGCTCAACTTTGCTAAGGAAGGTGCAAAGCCTCTGTTATGCCATATGTTGATCACCATAGAACTACAGATGAGGGCCCAATCTGCCACTGAGACCGTGCTTCCCACTCTTGGTGCACAGATGGGGCAGCCTATTGCTTAACCTGTCTGTTCCACTCACACATTCATTCAACAGGCACTCAGAGTTTAAACTTTCCAACCCACTTCCCTTGAGGGTGGTCTTCACTAAGGAGAGTTGATTAGACTCTCCTTCATCTCAAGTTTTGCAGGACTGACAGACAGAGAAACTGGGGTGCCTCAGGGGTTTTACAGGAGTCAGGCAGGTAAAAAGAGAGCCAGAAATCCTTCTACAGACTTCCAAGGGGACTTGAGAAATCTCAAGGACATGTCTTCCCATCAGGACTTGGAGGGGTCCTTGCTCTGTCCATGAGGGCCATGACCAGTCACCAAAGAGGCCAGCATGGTCAATCTTTCCAGCTGAGGGATCAGATGCAACAGCACGCAGAAACATCAAAATAACACCCAGTATTTGGAGGCAGATTTATTTATGTAGACAGGCACTGATTAGGATCATTCCCAGAATATCAGGCCCTTATCTCTGGTGGCCTAGGGCTTATATGGGATAAACAAGTAGGAAGTACAGAGGCAAAATGGCTTGTCAATTGGGGATTGGTTTATACAATGTGCATCACAGTGACTAGCTGTTTTGAAGAGGCAGAGCAGTTGGAAGTGGAGTAGGAACACTTCCTGGGCAATTAAGAAACTGAAGTATACTGGCTAGGGGGTCATTTTCTGTTACAGAATAATCCAGTATGCACATCTATGATCTAGTCACCTCCCAAAAGTCTTACATGTGAGCACTTGGAGCTTTGGAGAGACATATAGATGTAAGCCAAGCAGTCATTTTCCTGGAGATATTTCAACATCTGTTGGATATTTTAGATCTGTTCTACAATAAGGGGATCCATTAACATTCCATACTCCAGCCTCACCCTACATATACTCTTTCTACAACACTGATAGTTCTGTGAACGTCAGTGTAATGTGAAGAGAAGGGAATGTTTCTGCTTTCTTAAAAGTTCACTAAGTGATTATACTTGGTAGAGAAAACAAGACCTCACTAACTATGGGCTCACTTATTTTATAAGGCCTACAGCTGTAGTTCACTGAAACATGTGCTTTGGGGCATTGTTTTCATAGCTGAACCTGAGGCTGAGGTAAGCTGTCTTACAGAATCAAGCAATTTGTTTGATGATTACAATGATCAAAGCCTTTCACACAGTTATAGGCTCCTATAAAGTAGAAAAGCACACATTAGGAAGATATTACTATTGAGGGCATGAGGAGAACACATAATCTACTGAAATTTGCCCTTTCATATTTTTTCCAACATGTTCTTATTCTGGTATCATTATTTTGCACTTAGAAAAAAAACCGACCTCTCCAAAAGAATACTAGAATCTGTTCCTTTTGTTGATTTTCTTCATAGGGAACATAATGAAAAATAAGGGCACTTGCTGTCCCAAGGATAGTTATTTTCTCCTTGACTCTCTAGTAGATGAAATGCCTAGAAGACAAAACATGAGGCTTAGGACTGATGGTCCTTTAAGAGGCGAGGTTGAGTCTCTGGCACCAGCAGAATTTCTCTGCAGGTTGCTGTCTTTACCAGTCTCACTGCGTAAGAAAGTTAACGTTGGCTGATGGGTGACCTAGGGTTAATGCAGAATGACCTCTAAGAGAATGAAATTTGCACTCCAGCACGCATTCCAGTTCACCTGAGTGGGACCAAGCAATGTGTTCATTAGTCGTGTGTTCTTGCAGTAAAATTCATAAAAGAAGATGATCTGAATGAAGTCAGTTAATGCTGCTGTCTCTCTACTGTTTTTCTTCTCCTGTTGGGCAGTATTGGAAATGGATACTTTGGGGATACAGCTAAGAGGAAACTAAGTTGGGGAATTTATTCATGATTCAGTTTTGTACATTGATGTGGCTTTCAGTATTAAGTATTCAGCTACTGCCAGCTGCTCTGGGGCCTTTGGGCCTTCAGAAGTATAGATTCTACTCAATGCACTGAGCAGCCTTGTGCTGGGCATGATTATCCCAGGAATGTGTTTGAGGGTCTTGATATTGCAACTCTGTGGGTTGTGAAACAAAAGCATGTTTGAAATGTATAGAGTCTAAGCCTAGTTTTTGAATAATTCTAATCGTGTGCATCAAGTTATAACTAAACAAGTTTTCTTGTTCTCTTCTGCCAGAAAACAGTTAGTAATTCTATATATTTACAAATATAATGCAATGCAATGCAATGCAAGTTTGTTCTCTTTTTTTAGGTATGAATCATAAGAAATAGCATTTATCACATTGCTTATAATCTTGGGTTAGTATCACAAAAGCAAATATATGTGTGTGAAATCATGAGTTTAACCATCCCAACTGTATGCAACTGAACATAAATTTTGTTTGACCCAATTTAAGAAAGATAAGTTGATTATATTTCTCTCCTCTCTGCAGAAAATTATTTTACAAAATCTTTATCCTATGAGGCACTGATCAGATATGACAAAGCCAAAACTTAACAGCACTGTGGGTATTGCCTACTGCATTCATGATATTTGTGGATTTTTAAATACACAAGTTGTTACACCTTTCTTCTTGTTCTAGATGAATAGTAATTGTTACACCTTATCCTCTTTTTTCTAAAAATGGCCATCAAATTTTACAAGCTTTGACCCTCAAAAATCTTGTTTTTCTGCTTTCTTCAAGAGATGATTAAAGAATATTAAAATGTACAAAATATTCGACTAAACCAAATAACTAATGTAACTCTCAAAATAACTCTCCAAAACTGCATAAGGTGATGAAACTATATCACACACTCACACACACACACATACACACAGGGGCTGTGTAGACATTTCACACTTTAAGGTGCATTCTTTATCTTCAGTGTTGTATTTTACACAAGACACAAGTCATCCTCAGTGACAGAATTCTACAGTGGAATTAGTTTTCTTGTCTCCTCTACTTTCCCTCTATTGACTCCCACACAACTTGCAAAACTCATCTGCCCACACATCTAAATCTCTAAACAATGTTCACATGCTCTGCTTCTGAGCATAATCTTTGAGCTTCTTTTATCTTTTTGAGCAGCTGCCCTTAATTATTTAGGCTAGGTATAGTAATTAGAAAAACAGCTAAAAAAACACATAGAAAAGATATTTAGTTCTTGCTAGGAAAAGCCACAACAAAGAAACCTCTTGATATCTATCTATCTATCTATCTATCTATCTGTCTGTCTGTCTATCTGTCTATCATCTATCTATCTATCTATCATTTGTCATATGAGACAGCAAAACAGAAGACAGATAAATAGGAAGTAGGGAGAAGTCCAAACACTTCCCCAGATTACATATTCCATAGGAGGTAAGAAGTTTAAATACTTCTCCAAATTATATATTCCATTGTTTTGAAAATACTTCAAAATGTATGCTAATTTATTTCATTTATACTGCTGGTTTATCTTAGTTTGTGGAAAAAAACGTTTGCATTATTTTTTTTTTTGTAAGAATCTTTTTGGTTTATGTCTTGGACTGAGTAACTACTTTGACTATAACAATACACTGTGTAATTACTATTGTTATTATTATTATTTGATTATGAAATTTTGTGTCATAGAGATAAATATAAAAAAACAGTGTCTGGACTTCTTTTGTGCCCCGTCTTTAAAGCACAGGGAAATCACTCAGCTGGGCAGCTTACCCTGAAAGAAACTTGAAGAATCTTTCTGTAGTCCCAAGCTCACCCCATACTCTCAGGCAGGAGTAAGGCAGGTCCCCGTCAGGTTCCAGTCAGGCTTCCTGCCACAGCCCAGGGATTCTCTGATGCCCTGGCCAGCACCTTCCCCAGAGATATGAGGCCAACAGTAGCAAGACTCAAGCTCAGCTTCACAAAACAGGCTCAGGACCTCAGAACTAAATAGATTTGAGGTTTGTGGAAAATTTGGGTTTAGGAAAAACTACAATTAAACAAAGTGTGAGATTAAAGGTGGTAGGGTAAGGGGTAGCAGCAAAACCCAGCTTCTCTTGGGCCTGGAATGGAGCATATGAGGCCCAAGTAGTGGCTCAGTTTCCCTCCCCATATTTAGTGGAGTACAACACCACAGGCCTGGGAAGAAACAAATCACCCAAATGAGTGCAGACATATTTTTGGACTCATTTATCTTTTTCTTTGTTTTTTTCCTGTCTTTTGCTTTTTATTTTGTTTGGTTTTCTTTTCTTTTTTGTACTTGTTTATTTATTTATTTTTTTTTATGTATGTATGTATGTATGTATTTATTTATTTAGTCAGTCTTTTTCTGAGACAGGGTCTTGATATGCAGTTCAGGCAGGTCTTAAGTTCACTTTGTAGCTCAGGCTGGTCTCAAACTTGCAACAATCCTCCTGCCTCAGCCTCCTGAGTGCTGGGATTATAGGCATGCGCCACCACGTCCAGCTGTCCAGTTTATTTTATTTTTTATTTTTTTTTTATTTTTTTATTTTAAGGATAAAAGGAGGGAAACATTAACAGACATACAACATTTTACAACATATCACAAGCACAATACAGACAATACAGAGTTACAAACAAAGTGGTAGGGAATTAACAATGGTGGTTGTATTACATATTGATATCTTCAAAGTGGCTTCTCATGAAAACAGATATAGACATGCAATACTGGTCAACCAAAGACTCATTGACAGTTTCTTTCAGCATAGAAATAGAAGACAGAAGAACAACCATGTTAACTATCCTGTATATACATACATACAAAATTTTTCCTTCTTTCCCTTCTCTTTTCCCACATCCCAGAAGCCCTTTACTCTTCGTTGGTTTCCTATCATTTCACAGTGTCTATCATACCTCCGAGTTTAAATTAACTCTTTCAAGTTTTACACTAGTGACACAATGCGGTGCTTGCACATGTATGTTTGATTTATTTCACTTATGAGTATGGTCTCTAGTTGTTACTTGTTTATTTGTTGCCTTTCTAATTCAATGAACTTCATTTTATTCATCAGTTGGATTTTTGTATCATTTTCTCTGCTCCTACTTCTCATTTTCCTTTTCCTTTTTTCCCCAAATTTTGCTTTAAAAATTTTTTCCATTTCTACATGCCCTGTATTTATTATTATTATTATCATTATCATCAATGTTAATTAATTTATAGCTATTTCATTAATTCTATGATATTATTCCTGAATAGATTTGATTGTTGATGATGGTATAATTGCTGCATTTGGTAGATATTTACTGTGTCAATACTTCATTTGCTTTTGTTTCTGTATTATTATTTGTGTCCATATTACTTCTATTGTTAAGGGTGGTATAGTTGTAGCTTTCTTTGTTTCTTACGGTATGTCAATATCCAGTTTTTTAAAAATTTCTTTTCTTAAATTTTATTTTAAAAATAAAAGAAGGAAAACATTAACAGACAGACAACCTTTTACAAAGTAGCAAAAGAACAGTACAAACAGTACAGAGTTACAAACAAAGTGGTAGGAAAATAACAATGCTTGTTGTATTACATATCGATATCTTCAAAGTGGTTTCTCATGAAAACAAATACAGACATGCAATATTGATCAATCAAGGACTCACTGACAGTTTCTTTCAGCAAAGAAATAGAAGACAGTAAATCAACTATATTAACTATCCTGTATACACATACATACAAAATTTCTCCTTCTTTCCCTTCTCTTTTCCCACATTCCAGTTGCCCTTTACCCTTGAGCATTTTCCTATCATTTCACAATGTCTATCATACCTCTGAGGTTTTATTAACTCTTTCAGGTTTTACACTAGTGAGACAATGCGGTGCTTGCACATGCAGGTCTGATTTATTTCACTTATGAGTATGGTCTCTAGTTGTGACAATTTACCTATAAAAGCCTCAAGTTTATCTTTCTTTATGGCTGATTAATATTCCATTATTTTGATTCTATCACTATTGTTGATTTGTTTTCTGTTGTTAACATGTCATAGTTGTTCCTTTTAATTTGTTTTTGTTATATTCCATTACCTAGTTAGTCTCTGTGTCATCAAAATTACTGTTATTTCTTCTCTACTCTCTAAGTGCTTCTGAGGCTCAAACCCCCAGAAGAAGATTGGACACTAATAAGATCCTCCAGTTTCATCCTGAGGAGGATGAAATCCTCTTGAAGAGGAATATAAACACCAAAGCAACCAAATCAAAGCATATCACATGGAGATAGAATTGAACTAAAGAGATCTCCACAGTAGTGACAGAGTTTCTCTACCCAAACTGACCTTCAGCCTACACTGCAAAAACAGTAGAAACATGAGAAAGCAAGATGACAAACTGCCTACAAAAATCCCTAACTCTTCAGAAGCTGATCTGTACATTGAAGCAGAGGAAGCTACAAAGAATTCAAAAACCAAGTGATCACAGTGTCTAAAGCAATAAAAGAAGAACTATATAAATAAATGCATAAGATACTTAAAGCACTCAAAGAGGATTTGATTAAAGAGATAAAAGATTTTACCAATAAAATTTTAAATGACCTTAAACAAGAAACAAAGTATAATTGAGTTAAGTAAGACAATACAAAACATGAATGATTACTTTGCTAAGGAATTAGAATGCATGAAAAGAAAACAAGCAGAAATGCAAGATATAAAAAATTCGGTGGAAAACATGGGGAGCTGATCAGACCAATGTGAGGACAAAGTGTGAAAAACAGAAGACAAGGAATATGTAGTAGATCCTAACACTCACAGTACCCAAAAAGTAAGGAGACATGATGTAAGCTGGATTCAACAGATGCAAGAGGACTAAAAATACCCTCAGAATTTTAGGAATAAAGGGAAAAATAGAAGACAATTCAAAAGATATAAAAACATTTAGTCACTGAAATCATAGCAGAAAATTTTTCGTATCCAGGGAAAGAATTCAAGTACAAGTATATAGAATCTCAAAGAGCCAGGACTAGAAAAGAATCTCTCCAGGACATATCATAGTCCAAATTCTAGAAATTTAATAAATGGAGAGAATATCAAAACTTTTACAGAAAAACAGCAAGTAGCCTACAACAGAAAGCCTATCAGAATAGCTGTGTGTTTCTCAGCACAAACTTGCAAGGCCAGGAGAAGGGGGAATGAAGTTTTTTAAGCCCCAAAAGAAAATAATAGTCAGTTTAGACTTTTATACCTTGAAAAATCAGCTTTCAAAATTGACACCAAAAGGAAGAATTTCCACAACAAAGGAATCCTGAAGAAATACATGATCTAAGCCAGTATTGCATAAAATACTTAAAGAATCCTAAATAGAGGCTGGGAGGCAACCAGTACCAAAGAACTCAAAAGAAAGTACACAGCTAACTGGGAAAGAAGTTAAACAATAGGAAAAATGGAAGAAATCAACACTGAAAAAATAAGGCAATGACAGGATTCAGTAAACACCTTATGATATTAACTCTCAATGCAAATGACCTCAAATCCCCAATCAAAAGACACACTGGCAGAGTCGATCAAGAAACAAAATGCAACCACGCAGGAGACACATCTCATCCAAAAGGAAATACACACCCTAAAGTGCAAAGATGGAAGCAATAGTCCATTCAGTTGGAGTCTGAAAACAAGCAGACCCAACAGACTTATTTTCAGACCCAACAGACTTCAAGCCAAACCTGATCAGAAGAGACAAAAATGGTCACTACATATTGGAAGGGGGAACAATTCAACTGCAAAGAGAGGAGAGGAAACTCACCAATAGCAAGTTTGTGTGCATCCTAGGAAATGTTTTTGAAAAGATTTCTTTTATTGCAATGTGGCAAAGAGATTGTAGAACCCATCAGAGCACCCAAGAAAGCCAATTATAGAGTCGTTGTTTTCATTTAAACAAAAGACAGCTTAATCTCAGACAGAACTAGAATGAGGTAGGTAAATTCAAAATGAAGTTTGAAAGTGAAATTTATAAGACTTGTTATACATTTGTCCAGAGGCAGAGGAGAGCTGGAGTCAAGGATGGTTCTCAAAATTCACCTGTGAACAAACAGATGGGTGATAAAACTGTCTACTAAAAAGAGGAACTATAGAAGGAGCTGTTTGAGGAGTGGAACATGGATTAAAGTTTGGGCATGTTGAGTTTGAACACCAAAATAAAAGTAGTTTGTTGGCAGCCTTATTTTTTTTTTTTTTTTTTTTTTTGGTTTTTCTCCGGTACCTGGAACCGAACTCATGACCTTGCGCTTGCCAGGCAGGCGCTTTTGCCACTGAGCTAAATCCCCAGCCCCTTGTTGGCAGCCTTATTGAGGCTCTGAATAGATAATGGATCAGAGATATAGTGTGAAGTCAAACAGATCTAGATTATACAAGACAGCTAAAGCTATGGAGTAGACGGTGCATTAGAGAAGAGAGCATAGAGAGAGGAGTGGAGAGAGCCTAAAATCCAGCAACAAGACAGGAAAGTAGCAACCCAGAAGACGGTTGCAAAAACTAGAAGTGCCTGTCTTGTAAACCAAGAACAGAAAATGCATAGAGAAGAAAATTGTCAACTTGCATCAAATGATCCTGAAAGGTCAGATAAGACAAGACCAAAAATTGCTGTTAGATTTAGAGCCTTGGCGGCTTTTGATGGTTGTACTAGGAGTCATTGTAAATTTAAGGCTGGTGTGGGAACCAAATTCTAGAATGAATATGAGGGAAAGAGGAAGACACAGAGTGTGCAGACTAACATTTTTTAAAGCAGTTTAAAGAGCTGAGGAAGGAAGGATGTGCCTAAGGGGTTGTTGTGCTGGCTCAGCCCTGAGTCCTACATGACTCAACACATTTCCTTGGTGTTGCCTGTCCCAATCCACCCCAGTGGAGGCCAACACAGCCTCACGGCCCAGGGACAGCAGACCTCTTTCATGGCTATGCTTATGCAGGCAAGTTGATTTTTTGTCTTTTTGTGTCATTTCTGAGCTTACAGGAATCACAGCTACATTGCACTGACAGATTCTAGTATGGAATCTGGTGTCCAAAATACAGGACCACAAAATTTGAAAGAGTACAGAAGTTATTCATGGAGGCCTAGGACAGAGCAAGAAGTGGGAGGCAGTCACACAGATCAGATCCCTTGCTTTCTCGCCTCTGTACTCTTTCCTTGGAGCTGGCTGGAAAGACTGTCAGGGTCAGTCCCACCTGCTGCACATCCCAGGCCACAGGGCAGAGAGCGGGACAGCGAGGCAGCAGGCTCATGGCCAGTGACCTTGGCCTTCCTCCTGGTCTTGCCTTGCTTTTCCTCTCTCACAAGATATAGACATTTTGAGTCTGTTTCAGGCCCCCTGCTTTACAATAAACCTGAGCTAAAACAAGGATAGGCAGCAGGAGCCCTTCCAAATATTTGCTTCCTCCTCTGCCCAGGAGAAAGTGCCAGTTTCTACAGACTTTTCAGGATTTGCTCAAAAATTGCCTCTCCTAGAACCCTTTCCTGGTCACATGAAAATTTCAACTGTCTGCCAAGATGTCTTCAAGGCTTCTGTTTATTATTTTCTCCTTACCACTTATAATTACCTACCATCCTGTACACTTTAATGTTTTCTCTTTATTGTCTGAATTTCCCACTGGAAGGGAAAACCTTGCGTCTACTTTTCCATCCCTGTAGCTCTAGTAGCCAGAACATTGCCTGGACCTTAGATGCTTCACAAACTTTCACGAATGAATGGATACTTATACAAAGCGGAAAAGGTAGGTGTCTGGAAAATGCACTATGTCTCTAGACGACAGCAGATGCCAAGTGTGGGGTGGTGACCATGGCTGTGTCAGGTGCAGTGCTTTCCTTATGCTAGAGTTTGACTCAGAGGGTCTTTCTCTCTTGTGTTCTGCTGTTGACAAAGTCCAGGACTTCTTTTTTTGTGTATGTCTTAGAAATCTTTAGAGAGAGAAAAATTAGTAATAAGCCACTTCTAGAAGACTTCAAAAAATTCAGATGGGAGTTATTATTGCTAGATATAGGAAGTATAATTTCAATTAAAAAAGGTTCAGATCTTAAATTATATGTGTCTATTTCTTCCATTTAGGAAAAACTTGTGTTTGTTGGCAGAGAGGTAAATTTGCAGCTTCAGTGCTTTTTCCGGTGAGCTTTTACACTTGGAGGATCCCAGACCAGGCTCTCTGTCCTCCTATGTAAGTCAGTACATTTCCATTTATTTTTCCACTACTGAAGAATGAGAAAGATTGAGTCACTAAGCGATAAGAAACTTCCTGAGACAAATGAGTCTTCTAGTTCAGAATGGAATGTTAGATCTAGCCCTAATCGAGGAGCCTGAAGAGAAAGGACATATTCTAATGGGAATTTTAAAGAGCCAGCCTGATCTTTAATTGATTAATGACATTTATTCAGGGACAGTGTTCTTTTTTCCAATTTGCTGGGCACAAGAAGCTCCTGGGGTGTTTGGTAAATGCAGACCTCAGGGTCTCCAAAATTGAGGACCTAGAATCTTAAATTTAATAAGTGCCACAGCTGGTTCTATTGTAAGTGGGTAAGACACCAAACAAATATAAACATTATAGTAGACCTTAGCCCGTAGAAAAAAAGAAAGTAACATTGGCCTCTAAGTTACAAGATTAGTGAAAGTCTGACCCAAATTCCTGCCTGTTCCTAAAGAGGTAAGCATTATATATTCATTCAGCATCTTTTCATTTTTGATTTAAACAGATGTATAATACCATTGCTTGCTTATTTATTTCAAATTTTAATAATTGAGTTGACACAGAAATTAGAAGAGTGGATGGTGCCTGCTGGAGCTAGTCAAGCTGAAGTCTAATTATAAGAACTAACAGCTGAGAGTCTATAAGGAAATAAGGAAAACAAAAGCTACTTCAAAAGCTCAGCAAGAATTACAGCGTGGACCTGTTTGGCTAGGGATAAAGAGATCTCAATAACTCCATAGGGCACCACTGAATTGCACTAATAACGTTCCAGAGTTAATAATGAAGGATTGGATCATTTTAATGTTCTCTGTTTAGGTCTTCAGGGAAGTAGAGTGAGCCTCCCAAAGTCTTAGGTGCACAAAATAATATTAAATATAGATTAGACTTCAGTTATTTGTGAAATTAGCAGAAGTGGAAAAGCTTATTCCACAGATAGTTAGGTACTCAGTATTTCCCCATGGGCAGCAGCTAAGTGCTACCCTTCTGGCAGATGTGGGGTCAGGCTAGTGGAGGAAGTGATCAAGCTGTGGTGACACAGTTTTCAGTCAGGATGCCGGGAACTGGGGGAGCCATGGCAGTGTGCCCAGGTTTGGACAGCCTGAGACCCACACTCCCAGTACCTCCTGGGCCTTGTTATGAGCACAGATGCTCAGACCCCATCTCACAACTCCTGAGTCAGAATCTGCAGCTTCATGTTTCTCCGGTATATGAAGATGTGGAAAGTGCTAATATTGGTTCAGCTGGAATTTCAGCGCCAAATGTGATATTTCCCATCAAGAGGCAGAGAGGTCAGAGTGAAGGCCCCAAGAGCTCACAAACAGGTTCAAACCTCATGAAACTGCCACAAATCATCCAGAAGTAGCCACAAGTCTCATAAAGCAGGGACAAGATGATAGACTAGATAGATCTAAACCTCACCTATCTATCTCAGATTTTCTTTAAAGGCTTTTTTCATGATAATGTGAATGTGTATTTGAATCAATGATTTTAAAGCTCTTTTGGTGAGGTCATATTTATATGCAATATAAGGCAGAGTAACATTTGAAAATGCACACATCCAGGTAATTTCTACTCTGATCAAGATGTGAAACACATTCTTCTTGTCTCCTCAAATTAACTCTCATCCCCACAGCCAATGGTTGTTCTCACTTCCATCACCACTGATGCTTTTCTTTGGTTTTGAATTTAACACAATTGGAACAAATCTTTATGAGCTCTTCTGAGTCTAGATCCTCTCACTTACTAATTCTTTTGCAAAACTCTTAATATCATTGCACATATTGATAGTTTGCTCTTTTACTGGTGAATAGCATTCCTTGTGTAAATGTACTACACATTGTGTGTTCATTCTCCTAGTGATGGATATTTATCCTTGTTATCTATGAAAAAGATGCTTGAGGAAATGGATGAGTTTGATAATTAAATGTGTAATATCAGTATTAAGGATCCAGGATTTGATAAAATTTGAAAATGAAACTTCTCTTCTTTCCTTGACTCTCAGGGAAGATTCTCAAATTAAGGACACTTTTTAGGACAAATGCCAAATCCAGAGTGGTAAGTTAAGATTCAGGAAGCCCCACTCGGGAAGGTGACGCATCATAGAATCTTTCAAAATGCAAAATATAGGAATCCAAGAGCTACTGAGAATTGTTTTCAGGACACAGTGTTTGATTCTAATCCAGAAGAGGTCAATAAGCCTCCAGATGGATTTCAGGACCCCCTTGACCAGGGTCCCCAGTGGCCCTTCCTGACTTTTCCAAGGTGTCTGTGGCAGGTGTTCTATGCCTCTGTCACCAGGGCAGGTTGGACATGTGGGCCACATGAGATGCTTCTCTAGAGTACTTATCTTCATATTGAAAGGAGTCATATATAAGGACCTAACACCAATCTGCCTGGTGTGTACAAGGGAATGATTCAGATGACAAAATCTGGGACTGTGAAATTGAACCTCATGTCCTTTGTGAGATATTTGTTCAAGGATTCTTGAGGGGAGTGAGAGTATTTTAGACAGGAAAGTAATACAAGTAATCTGTAGCCAAGGCATGAATTTGATGGCTTTCCACTATGGCCCCCAAAGTTTTCTACATTTCTTTCATAATGTCATAGTTTTTATAGACTCTGCCATTGAATTCAAGCTCTGCAACTGGGTGTTAGTCCCATAACACAGAGGAAACACCGACCTGTTTCTGAGCCTACACCTTAGGAGCCTGCAAACTCCACTTCCCCCTTCTCTGGTGTGTGATCTCCTGAAACTTCTACTGTGGAACCAGAAAAGAATGTGAACATGTTACATTCATCCTAGCAATGGGTATTCATGGGGTGGGAGTTGTATCCTAGAGACAATTGCCCATGGATACTGTAGGAGAATTGTATGTTTATGTGGTACATTGTATACTACTAGAAGAAGGGTCAGATCCAGTGGGTCAGATCAAATACCAGCTAATTTCTTTTTCACTTAAAGGAAAAATTTAGATTTGTTTAAGTGAATCTATGTAGGTCTACACTATTCTGAAAAAAAAAAAAAAAAAAAAGCACTAATGTAGCAGATATTTCCTGACAATTTGATTTTGTCTCACTTAAATACTGTAACTTTTCAACATCTCCAACTATACTTTGATCTATCTGAGGGAAGAAATCAACATTTTTATTTGTCTTTGTCTTTTTCATCATTGGTACTGCATCTTGTACATAGTAGACTCTAGGCAATGGATACATCAGCACATTTTATTATTTTTTCATTTTTTTGTTTTTTTGAGACAGGGTCTCACTATGCATTCAGGCTGGCCTTGAGCTCACTTTGTAGCCCAGGCTGTCCTTGAAATTGCAATGATTTTCCTGCCTCAGCCTCCTGAGTTCTGGGGTTACGGGCATGAGTGACCATGCCTGGCCCAGCAGCACATTTTAAAGGATGTTGCCCTGATGGTGACCACA
Organism: Chinchilla lanigera; assembly: GCF_000276665.1. Classification (NCBI taxonomy): domain Eukaryota; kingdom Metazoa; phylum Chordata; class Mammalia; order Rodentia; family Chinchillidae; genus Chinchilla; species Chinchilla lanigera. Next base: position 7,387,129 of record NW_004955496.1, on the reverse strand, counting down.
ACAGAGAAGACCACATGTTGTAGAACTAAGAAAGGAGAGTGAGTTTCTTTTAATGGTTTATTTTAGATGGAACACTAGATTGGATAGACATGGTGACATGGACTTGGGAAATAAGACAGATCAATGCAAAGAACCTTATTAAATATTTAATCAAAGTTTTATGATCTATGTAGGGAATTGAAAAGGCACCCTGAGAAGTCATAAAAATTAATTTGGAAAGGAATTAAAAAGGGAGACTGACAGTGCTGGGTCAGGGTCTTGTGTTCTACGGGGCTGCCTGACTGTGCTCCTGTGAGAGACATCCTGTCCCAGAGCTCTAAACCGGAAACAGCACCTCAAGCCTGGCCTCTCCCGGACTTGGAGATGCTTAGAATCATTGTCTTACACTGTTGGCCATCTCAGAGGAAACAGAACACAAGTATGTGTTTGGGTCTGGCTCTAACTTTCCAGAAGAATGAAAAATTCAGTCACTCCTCAAACACAAAGCTCCTCTTCTTCTCCTTTGTTCAGGAGGGGCTTGTTCTTTTCCTGGAAGACAGGAACAGGAAGTGGGGGGGGGCATCCCCAAAATCCCCCAGCACTGGCTCCGCAGCTTTTAATTCATGGAGGAGATTGTTGTGCAAATTTCTTTAACTTGTTTTCCTCCTTTAATAGTATTGGGTAAAAATAATAAAAGTTAGCTAGATACCTTCAACTCCAAGTATAAATTAGAAAGTGTAAGTGGGAAATCACTAGGGACACAGAAGACTTGTGTAAAAATGGGACAAATAATGTCAGTGTAAAATAAATGTGGGTGCAGTAGTAAAATTTGAGTGCTTAAGTGTTAAAAATTAAAATTAGTATTCACATAACAAATTATTTATTATACACATTTTGGTAATATAAACAAGGTTCAAAACATGATACACAAGTGCTTGCTAAAGAAAATTAGCAGTTGAATCAGGTCTTACACTATATCACATGATTGCAACATGATTCCCATGGGATTTTCAAGCTTTTGTTTTCAGGCATAGAAATATAGAAAAAAAAAATATATTCCAATGCTCCAATTGGAATTATGTTCAAAAAAGCACACATCATAAATTTGAATTGTGTGTATTCCTCAACAAAGAAGTAGATATTTTGTACCCCAGTCACAGTGTACTATAACTTTCTAATAGCAAGTAAAAAAGGTGATCATGCTTTCAAGATTACTAAAGGACACTGTGCCTTACACACTAGAGATTTATCAAAATATCAATAATAGATGAAGTTAGCTAAAGTTACACGTAAAGAAAAAGCCCAATTACAAGTGAAGCTCCTAGAATCCACTAACTATACAAAAATACAGCTATCGGTTTACTACATTTACATAGAAAATTTCATTAGACTCAGGAAAACTGAGACCAAGTGTAACTGAGAATCGTAAGACTTCCTCACCATGTTGTACATACTTTCTTGGAGTGAAGGCCAGTATTGTAAAAGATTAGTAAAATAGGTTTTGCTGTAGAAGGTGAAAGATTTCAATATAACATTTTGAGTGCACTGGCTGGAGGGAAGAGGGAAGTCAGAAAGCTTTCAGGCACTTGCAATCAGAATTCAGCTGTCCACAGGAGAAAGCTGGACAAAGGAGAGTGGGGGAGTACACCCTGGCCCTTGAACGCTCTCGGTTTGTGTTAAAGCAATCCAGAGCATCACGAAGGGGATTTTTCTCCATTTTACTAATGAAGCTGCTGGGATTCAGAGAGTTTAAGTTACCCTAGTCAATGCGTTGTGCAAAATAAGTGCCAGGTGTGAATTCAAGCCCAGAGAGGTCTGGTTCCAAGCACATCCTATTATAGGTATAAAGCAGTTGCCCTGGAAGTGAAAGAAGGCTTGTTTGTAATATTCCAGGTTCCAGAAAATAATTCTGAAAATTCTAAACCTGACATTGAAAAGATTTTAGAGGCAGGATTTCCTGAAGTAAATTTTCAGAGGCAGCTATTTGACATGGGTTTTCCTGAAATAATTAATTTTACCACACTAAGAAGATGATGGAGGGAGACATTAAACAATCCCTCACTCCTTACTTGACCTGGTACATAAAACTTGATATAACTGAGGGCTCTGAAGACACTAGGGATAAATTTAATAATTTCAGTAGGAACACAAAAGCTTTCTAGGTAAGATTTTGTTTTACACCTTTTTCTATTTGAGAGGGAAAGAAATAAATGACTGTGGGAAACAAAAATATAGAAAGGGAAGGATTGTTTGGGTCACTAATAGGAGTTATCTGGTCAAAATTAATAGTTTGTGATATTGAAGGATGGAATCCCATGATAGCAGAGACTGCCCAATGTTTTCATTCATACCCAGGTTTTCATTCTTCCCGACACACCACTAAGTGTGTCTCTCATCCCCCACAGGACTGTATGGTAAGTTCTCCTGCATGGAATATAAGAACCAACAGTGTGTGTGAACCGGATGCCTGCAAGCAGCATGCTCTCTTTACACTGATCCATCCACCTAAAGCAGGGCTCTTACAGCTGAGGACTCCATGGTCCCAGAGCCCTGTGGCAGCCATGTGGTTCTCTGTGGCCCGGCTCCTATAAGAATGCCCAGGATGGTGTTCTCTATCTGCTGACTCTGAGGTACAGAAAGAAATACACCATTTTCTGGTTTAATCACAGGGGATTTTCAAGTTGCTTATTACTACAGTTGGTCCATTTAGTATGTAAATCAACACATTATATGCACTTTATCCTTACTAAAACAACTAAGATGATCACCATTTTAGGTTGAAATTTGAGTTCTAGAAATTTCAACCTGTGAACCTGGATTCAGTGAGTTACAGGAGCCATGCAGTGTATAGAAAGCAGTGCTGAAAGTGTCCACCAAGCCTCAGGATGTAGTAACAGAGGGCTGCATTTGTTTCTTGGAATGTCTGCATATCAAAGTAAACTTGGAATAGAATAGAAGGAGGGATCTCCTTTTCCCAGGTAGTACTGAGATTTGGTCGATGGAGCTCTGGGCTCCTCTATGCAAACAGAGCTGAGGCCTTTATTTATTTAACTGAACCAAGTAGAAAATGTTCAAGAACGCACCCATTCCTGCTCTTCCACTGTGGTCAGCACAGTTACCAAGAACTGAGACTCTAGGGTTCGGTTCTGCCCATCTGGCTTCAAATAGCATCCTAGAGTCTAAGCGAACACTGCCCCATATTTTTCTCATAAAACTGGATTCAAGCTTGATTTTACTGTAAAGAATATCATAGAGAAGCCTTCTGATCATCTCACCCCAATTCTAGGGCCAGCTTTAGAAGTGGGGTGGATCACTTCACACCCCTGTCACTTTAGCCTGACCTGCTCCAGTGTCCTTTGACCATTTTGGAAAGAATTCCAGGGCTTACAACTGAGTTCTAAGTTACCATGGTATTAATCTATCAGGGAAGTCATGAGACTATTGTAGCAGGATGATTGGTGCATGAGTGAAACAGAGGTGACAGTAAGAGAAGAGGAACAACAACTGCTATGATAGGAGTTGATACATTAAGCCAGGTGGTGGAGTTAGACACAGCAGTTAAAATGCAAGAGTGTTGTTAATATATAAAAGATACCGAAGTGTATTGAAGCCTTCATGTATACAGCTATCTTCTGGAAGACTCTTAGAGTGGAAAATGTGATACATTCTTTACTGTCCTCACAAATAGACTTATTTTCTACAAGGAACAAGGGAGATTGCTACTTTGAACATCACTGGAAAAAAACAAATGGCTGACTTTCCATGTATAAACATTGGTGTAAATATCCAGGGAAGGACATACACAAAATGTACTCGCATGTGTGCACTGATTATCAAGACAGCAGTGTCAAAACATTCACAGAAAATGTGAGTTTATGCTAAGGAACTTAAAGGAAGAGGGTAAATTTTAAAAAAAAGATGATCATTAAGAGCAAGAATAGAAATCTCTAAGAATGAAATCTGACAGTTTGATCTAAACAGTCCTAAAGAAGAAAAGGAGGATGACATAAAGATAACAGGAAGTTATCTGAGAATTCAGAAATGATGAGAGAAAAGGCACATGTCATAGGAATTAAAGTAGTATTCTAATTGGAAAATTTATGGCAAAAATGTAAAACTCAGAATAAGTCTGTTTTTGAAATATACTGAGGACAACAAAAATGTCTTTATTTTCCACTGGGTATGCAAAAGGATCACAGGCAGGGTCCTCTTGGACTAAGTACTGTAATATTAAAAGGGAGAAAAAAACAAGTCGATATTTGTTTTCTTCTATTTCCATATGTCAGTGCTCTTCAGAGGAAAACAGTAAAGTTTTGCCAAGGAAGAGTTTAGCTCAAGCTAGGCCAGGAAGAGAAATTAAAACACTGATTAATCTCTGCTATAAGCTGTGCACTTATTCCATAATTACTGTTTGGAGATTACCCATACTCTCCTAGGCTGTGACTGTGCTAAATGAATGAGTCAAATGCATCTATGTTCAAGAAGCTTTAGTCTAGTGACATTTTCTACCCACATCTGTGCGTCTAGGAATTTAAAGATGTCATCACAGAAAAGGACATCATCGCTCAGAGAAAGCTGGTCAGTTGCTCAAAGATGCAAAGCATTTTTAGTTTAGACAGTAGAAGGCCGACCTAAGCCCGTCACCATAGAAGCCATGCATTTCTACTTCTCTTAGTGACTCTCTCCAAACAGAAAGCAGACACTTGTATAAACTACATTCTAAGATGTGGAAATAATTGCAAGAATATTGGGGAAAAAAAGAATATTGCAAAAACGGTCCACATTTTACAAAATTATAAATATGAAAAGCTTGAGGCTACTACAAGAGGACACATACTTGATTAGTCAAGGGGTGAATTATTTGTTCTACAATTTCTAAGTCAGGATCTAGGGTCCATTGAAGAACACATTTTCATCAGTGACACATGAATACTTATAAATGAGTGCTAGTCATTAACAGGCTCAGCAACTTCCAGAAAGTCATGTCGTATTTAACTTGCAAAGCAGATTCTGGTTCAAAAAAGCATTTTGCCACAGAGCACAAAGATTTTCGAAAATGTCTTTTTGATAACTTAATGTTTATTGATGCAGGTGGGCTTATGCATTGCCACTGAATAAAAATTATCCCAAAAGACTACTGGAAGAAGTCTTTGGGTAAAAGGTGGGTGAGATCTTTGTAGTTCCAGAGAAAGCTAACAATGACTTGTTTTCTGTAGTAGCATAAAACCTTTAAAATGGTTGGAATCATTAGACTGGAAGAGAGTCTCCGCCCTCCCTGTTATGTGTTATGAGAAAGTGTCAAGTTTCAGATTATTGGGCTGGGAATATAGCTCAGTGGAACTGTGCCTGCCTGGCAAGCACAAGGTCCCAATTTCAGTCCTGGTACCAAAAAAAAAATTTATTTTCAGATGGTTCTAACAGAAAAACCTCTCCGATTCCCTGCATAAGTGTGAATTTTCCCCCTTATTGTCTTGTGACTTTTCTTTATTTTCTCAGTTTACTAGCCCTAAAAATGTCAACTCTAAAATATTTTAGTGAATTCCATATTTAGACCATTTTAAGGGTATTTTTCTAGTTGATAAGTGATATAATTCAGTTAGAAAAACAAAAAAACTTGCCTTCAATGTCAGGAAAATTCAAAACTGAGATGGACAGCTGTGTGTGGAAGAAGTCACACCTTGAGCAGCATGCACTGTGGCCGCGTGCTCTGATGGTAACTGGCGCTGGTAGGAGGCAGGCACTGGCCTCCTGGGCAGAGACTTTCTCATAAGCACGGATGCCTTGTAACCTGCAAAGTGCTGAACACAGTGCGTTCACTGGTTAACTAAGTGCATGGATAGATGGGAGAATCACCAATCAACGAATATTTGCTACCAAGTGCTGCACTAAGATAAGGAAGGTAGGAAGCTGCCTGAAACTCTGTCCTGGTTTTAGTAGTTCTCAGTGGTCAGTGGGACGGATGATGCACAAACACATCAGCACGCCATGAAGCTGTACAGAAAAAACCATGTGCTAAATAAGCCAATCTAAAACAGGGAAGATGGACATAGTGGGCTGTATTAGATTCATAGAGGCATTTTAGGAGGGATACACTGATCTAAATCACGAATGGTGGGAGTGGACCCTGGAAAGTTTTGTTACAGAAAACAGACCAAAAATGGGAAAAAATGGAACCAAGAAGATTTGGAGGTAGTTTAGTACACTGGTGAGCTTTTGACTAGGATTTCTTCCAAAGAGCCAGGTCCCGCCTGGTAGAGCTCCAGGACTTTTAAAGGGAAAGTGAGCAGGGAGGTACAGAGGCAAATTTTCGCATGTGATGGAGGGCTGGGTGACATCATGGGGTGCTGAAGGAGTTTAAATATTTCAGGTTACACCACAGGGCCATTAGTTATACAAAGCATGGGTTATACAGATGAAGAAATGTATTGTTACTCTTAAAGTTACATTGCAAGCCCATCAATTATACAAAGGCAGTAAAGACAGGGGGTTACACAAAAGGAGAAGTGCTCTGTCAATGGGCCTGCTGGACATGTCCACTTGGTCTTGGCAGCATCCTGAGCAGGCTTTTATTTAAAATTTTAATTTCCCCTTCAGTTTCATCACATATTGCAAGACCAGCCGATGGACTGTTGAGCTTGCAGAGACGAGAGCTACAATCATATAATTACCACTGATGTCTGTAGAGTGCCTTGTGGCCCCAAGCTCAGGAACTCTATGTCACCTTCTTTTATACATCAATATCTGGAGCTGAGAGCAGGGATGAGCCCTGATCCCATAGCCAGTAAACGATCAAACTAGAGCCCTGCCTCTCTCTAGAAAAACTGGTTTTCGCTAAACAGCTTTACACTAAAATGAAGATTTCACCAACACATCTCTTTTCTGTTGAATCACTTTCTGTTAAAACACAGGGTTTTATGAACAAAATACCAAGCATGACAGGTAAATCTTAGACAGCCCTGTGAGTCAACCCAGAAGCTGACCCTCTGCCCTTTTGTCTTCCCTCCCCTGCCTGGCGTAATGGGAGCCTTGCTCACAGCAGGCACGTGGTGTCAAGGGCAATAAGGGCTGATCTCGGTGTCCTTTTCTTTCTTTTTAAAAAGCTAGACTGCATGGATGAATGGCTCTGGTTCTTTTTTATCGTAGTGATGGCATTCTGATTTGATGGCCATGAATCTGTTCTTTACACTAAAAACTAATGGCACTTTGAAGATAAATCATTGCCATGCCCTGACTGTCTGAACAGAGATAAAAAGAAGAGCAATAGTATTTGTAAACATACTGTTTCTGAGCTCAGGGCAAGTTTGGGGAAGGCAGACATTTTTACTGGAAGTGCAGCAACCCAAAACCCTCTTTTCAGATTGTAATTTCCACTACTGAGCTTTTGAATTTCTTAACAGGAAGCCTTTGAATTTATAAACAGAATCAAAATGCAATACAAATTATTGATGTGTATAATGTAAAGCATGAAGCATTCAATGCTTTACATTAACCAGAATTGTTAGTATTGGTGTTAAAATGAGCTTTAAAGTAAGAAGCACAGGATTCAGCTTTCTGCTTTCACTCACTAGCATTACGACTATGAGGAAGCCATTTATTTATTTAGTTTTTTGGTGCTGGGAGTCAAACTCACAACCCTGCGCTTGCCAGGCAGGTACTGTGCTGCTGAGCTATATCCCTGGCCCCTGAACAAGCTATTTAAAATTTTTAATGCCTCATTTTCTCATCTGTAAAATGGAGACATTAAAATTCTAGAATTATATAAAATGGACAGGTTGAGATATATATGTGTATATATATATATACACACATATACATAAAGTGATTAACATAATCAATGATAAGCATAGTTAATCTTAAATTCTTAATAAGTATATGTGCTGTATTAGATTCCAAGAAAAAGGTTTTCAGAAGGCAAGATTCTATTTCAAGTCTGGAAAAAAATGTAAGGATCAGGTAATTCTGTGCGGTAAATGATGATCTGGGACTTCAGTACTGACTGAGGTTCAAGACCTGATTTTCCTTTCCTACTACTGTTACTTAGATTATTTCACCTTTGTTCTAACCAACTTGTCAGATATACACTTCTGCCTTAGAATACAGAAAAGGTCAGAAGTATTATCAGGCAGAATTTATTTATTTTACTGAGAAAGAACTGAAGATAGATACCAGAGACTTTTCCAAGACCATGGAATAAGAAACCAGTAACAACTTCCATTCCAGTTTGTTTGGAAGAATAAATTGTGCATGAAGTAGAAGGAATACATCTAGCAGTAAATCTGACTTATTTTTACAGTAGACTGTCACATTTGAAATATTCATTTAAAGTTATGTTAGTTTGTATCTGGCATTTCTATACTTGTACAATTCATCTATTCATTAGCCTACTTAGCATTATTTTAACATCCCTCTATTATAAAAATTATTTTTAGTAATATTCACAAAATAAAATAAAAAATGCAAGAAAGAAACCTATAGAAATGATCTTTAATTCAATTCTGCATATATAGTTATGTAAATAGAACAAAGTAAATGTGATAATGTAAAAAAGTAACTATGATTAATAATTTTAATTGCATTATTATGTTTTTAAAAACAGAAAAATAGCTCATAGATGTTTCAAAAAAGTAAACTTTGCAAAGTTCAGATGATAATTTCCAAATGAAATGATGAACTAAAGTGTCTGTACTTTGTAATCACTGTGTTCTTGTTTATACAAGTTAAATCGCACATGTCAGAATCTAAAACCACACTGATTGAATGATTGAATGGTCCAGCTCAGAGCAGGGTTATCCAGCACTGTCAGGTGTAGGCACACAAAGACTCACAGTGGCTTTTGCAAACATCTCTTTCCAAATCCATGTTCAGTGACATCAATTTAGTACCTTCAAATTAGTCTGAAAGGTGTCATAATAGCAAGAAAGTCAGCCAGAGAGACAGATCAACTTTGCCTTTAGCAACCCAATTGTTGAACATTACCAGTACATCACACATCAAACTATCATCTAGGTGAGCCCAAACTATCTCAGATGGTGGAGACGTCACCCCCAAACACTCTCAAGTCACTCCCAGCTAAATTCTTGACAGCCAAATACATCATTAGTTCTCTGAACTAACTTTTATGTATTACACACGTAATCAGAGAATTTGGTTAGAACTTAGACTAAAGGTCACTGAGAATTATCCCACAGTGTTAATAAAAATCAGCTGATTTCAAAATAGTTTTATTATTGGATTAATTTGTATGTTTGAAATCTACTTTGTAGAGGTATAATTTACTTATATATACAGTATTCACAACTTGATGAATGTGAACAGTTGTATCCACTTTAAATCTACCACCATCACCAAGAAATCTTCCTTTATGCTTGAACAGATTCTTCTTGTCCCTCAGCTAACAATAGCACCCACTACGCTGGTCCTTGGCAACAACTGATGTTTTCTGTCATTATAATCTGCATTTTCTAGAATTTTAAATAAATGGAATCATATACTATGTATTGTTTTATGCCAATTATTTTACTGATCACAATGATTTCATAACTCATCCATTGTCTTACACATATGTAGAGTTTGTTCTATTTATTGCTGAATGTTTTCCATTGATTATGTCTAGTACACTTTGATTATATCTCCAATATTTATAAATAGGGAAATGTCTAGAATGTTCTACCTGGGGACTCCTAAATAAAGGTGAGAAATTTGTGTGTGTGCTTTTGTGAAGACATGCTTTTGTTTCTTGTGGGCACATTGTGAGATGTGGAATGTACAGGGTTATGTCTAAAGCTTTAAAAGATGTACAGTTTTGTAAAGTGCTTGCATCCTTTATCACTCCAAACAGAAGTGCAAATGAACTGCAGCTGCCCTGGTCCTCACCAATGCTTGGAGGGAGGGGAGCAGTCCTCTCCTCCCGGCAGCCCGAGTGAGACTTCCTGGACTTGTGGCAGCCAAGTGACCACACTGCAGCTTCAGGCACTCCCAGCTGAGTCAGCTCCACCACCGGCTGCAGGCTGAGGGCCCAGGAAAGAGTTGTTCCCATGAAAATGGGCACTCTGGTAGAAGGCTGCATGGAGTCTCCACAGCCAAAGCTCCATGGACCTCTACTCTATGACTCTGTTATAGACAGATAAATTCTGCAGGAAATAAGAGCTTTTTAAACTCAGAAATGTTAAATTAAGGGTAAAGTCTGGTTTTAGTGCAAGGCAACATAGCAACAAACAAACGTATGTGCAGAACATTTAGTGAGAGAGTGGCGGGTGGGTGTTGAGAGAGACATATGATGCCCATTGCTTTCCATTTGTTCTTTGTTAGAAATTCATGGAAATCTGTCTGTACCGCAGCACCGTGTGCTCACGAAGAGCAGATGGCTTTGTTCTCTCATGGCAGTGTGGAGAGCTGGGGAAGGAGTTGCAGATGGCCACACCGGAGGGAAGCTGGGGGTATGTGTGTGAGGACAATACTAATTTAAGGACCATTGGATTTATGGAAACCTAAGACTTCAGTAAGGTTTCTTACCCTGACAAGGCAGAGTCCAGATGTACAAGGGTGGCCCTGCTTTTGGCTTACCTGGGCCACACGGAGAGAAGAATTGTCTGGAACCACATATAAAATATCCAAGATAATTAATGTATATAAGTAACAAATCCTCATTTTTATATTTGCTGTGATATTTTTTAAAAGAGAGTAGATGTTTTGTGGGTTTTAGCGCAAGGTTTTAAGACACACTTGGCGGAACCTTTGGACATCATCTTCTGCATCTAACCTTGGGCTAAGGCAGAGGAGAAAAGAAACTTAGTACTCAATATCTTTATAGGTAAAGAACTCGACATTTAGTTCCCTCATTTCCATTTTTATAAGCTGCACGTGTTTTCCGAAAGCTACTTAAGTTAAATGAAAGGTGACCCCTCTGACTCAGCCTTTGGTGCTTTACAACTTCATATCTTCCTCTCTCCTTCCCGCCTTCCTGGCTGTTCCTCCATGTTGTGTATCTGCACACTCCAGCACAAGCTGCAGTGTATATCACATATACACAGCAGACACAGATTTCCAACTTTACTCTTCTTTTCTCTCTGTCTCCTCCCTAAAATGAAAGCATGAAAGCTTTATGAAGGTTTCTGCGTGTTCTCTTTTCAGTGAAGTATTTCTTTTATCTAGCAAAGTCCCTGGCAGGAAGCTGGCATCAGTATACTGGCAAGAGTCTTCTGGTCTGTTCTGGGTGGCAGTCCAAGGTGAAAATGTCTGCGGGGATGTGGCTGATTGGCCCAGGGATGTGGCCCAAGTGTGGAACAGTGGCAGGAAAAGACAGATGCTTAAGAACTGTGCACTGAGTCAATCAAATGTATCCATTCTCTGAGCTCTTTTATTTTTATTTCTTCATGAAGGAGACAAAGTTAACTGTTCGTCAGTGAGAGAAAGCCAAAGTGATGGTGGCTTGAATGAAATGCTGATATTCACAATACTGACTCTGGAGAATTAGTCTGCCAGAGACCCTTTCAAAGTCAGTCTTTCCCAGCTGAGAGCCCGTCTCCACAGTGACCCCAGTCAAGGTGATCATACTGCATCCTCCAGTGTTGCTCAGCTGCAAAGAAAGGAGAAGGATGGTTGTGTTGACTTAACAGTGCCTCATCCTCCCACAACTGAACAGTCCAAGTAAAAGTGTCTATGTTATGTCATGGTCTGTAGGCTGGATAGGAAGAACACAGATCCCTAAGGGACTAGGGACCATAGACTGAAAGACAAAGACTAGTGGGAGGAGTGAGGTTACAAGTACAAGCAAATTTTAAGAGAATGGGGCACTGGAATTCATTATTTAACATGTAGTTTAATTCCTAGGTGGAGCGACACAAACATTTAGCCTCTAGAAGACGTGGTACCAGGAACAGGGTGAGCTGCGCAGGCAATTGCGGTGTTGCAGGAACCATATCTGTGGTGTGGGTGGGGGGAAGGAAGTTGCAGTGCTGAGGACCTGATGCTTGAGGGACATTTTTTGAAAGTAAAGTCAACAGCAGAGGTAGCTAACAGAATTGGACGTGAATGTGAAGCTCCTTGGTGTTTTGTCTGAATAATTAGTTTAATGTCAATGCTAGGTGGAGAAAAAGTCAACATGGGAAGGAAACAAACGGAGTTTTGTTTCGTCTTTATATTTGTAAGCTTAGCAAATGCATACATTTCTATAATTATCCCATTTTTTGTTTGCATGCTCCTATGACAGTTTCTATAGGAAAAAAAAGAAAGATGAATTACTGGCCCATTTTCTAGGATTAAAATTAATCATTTGAAAACAGTCGATAGGTTAGAACAGCCGCTTTCAGGTTCACAACTTATTAAACTCATTGGTGAAAGCATAGGATTGTTTGAAAACTTGTTTGGAAAACCTGGGAAAACATTTGGGTTTTGCGCTAGTGTATGACTGGTCACAGACCACAGTGGAGCCTCTGTTGGGTCCGTCCACAGAGCCCTGGGAGGCACTAGAATCTTCAGGTGCCTTCACCCTACAAGGAATTCACCTCTAAAGCTGGCATCTTTCCAGGTCTTTGGGGACAGGAGGAACAGGCACTGGCTTCATGTGACAGAACACGAGAGTTTCCCTTTCAGAACTGGTGTTCAGTGAGGGATGCACAGCTGCCCCACTGTGCAGCTCAAGATCAATGGAAACAGCAGTTCTCTGGCTGGGAGCTGAGAGCCAGGAGTGAAGATGAGAAGCTGGGACGAAACAATCAGATAGTAGCTTCATAAATGTGTTGAAACTGGCTTTACTTCTTCCATTCTTCTTATCACAAAATGAGTCAATAATAACAACCTGGCAGAGATTAATTTTTTAAAAACTTTCTATTAATTTAAAATATGTCTTCCTTCAAGGCCACTTATAGGACGGAACAATTAACTCTGTAGAATTAGCTAATCGATAATTCAAAGCTTTGCTGTGATCATTCTCCTGCTGCTCACACCATAGTAAAGCAGTAACGGGCCCAGATCACACACAGCTTTCTTTCTCCTTTAAATTAATTTTCCTTCACCTGAAGTAACTACATGTGCAGGGCTTTCCTGCTCTTGTGCAGAGGCTGTGAAATGAGAGTAGTTAGTGCACAGTTTTGTATTGCTGGACTGAAATGAAGAGGACGGCTGGAATAATCATTCCAGAACAGTGACCATTTGTGCTGGTTGGGAAATTATAAGGAATTTAAAGAAGGAGAAAGTACGTGAGATGGAAAAGAAAAAAAAAGCCAGGAAATTGGTATAAAAGTGGTTTCTGGGATGTTTGGAAACTTCATTAAGGCACTGGTCCTTCCATATGTTGGTAAGCTGAGAGGCAGCAACAGTCTTGACTCAATTCAACCCATGGAATAAATTTCCTGAAGTCAGTGCGAGTAGCATGGCTAACTCCACTAGCCCAGATACAGTGTCATTCTTTAATGGATACTCCAAAGTATTGGATACTCCAGAGTAATTGGATACTCCAGAGTAATTGGATTACTCCAGAGTAATGGATACTCTGTCCAGACTTAACACTTCTACCTGCTCAAATCAGGAGGAAGACCCTTCTGATGCCCCTCACAAACATAGAGTTCCTGTTGGGGCCAGCTGTCCTGGCTGCTGGCTCCTGATGGAGCAGAAATCCCAGCTCATCCTAGTACCATGAGGAGTGCTCCTTGGAGTTAGCTTATGGCCCCTCTTAAGGCTATCAGCACACAGATGAAGCTCCTGCAATCTCAGGGGCAGGAAGTCACTGTCCCTACAGTTGCTGGGCTCAGAATGTCCCCCTTGGAAGCCTGCATCACCCACACTCCAGAGCTGCTTGCATCATGCTTGGCTAATGGGCGAGGGTAACAGAGGTTTCTAAATAAGGGCTATAGTGTCAATGATGTTCACCCTGCATGGAAAAGCAAATCTAGTTATGTATCTAGTACTTAACAAAAAAATCTTAAGTTACATACTTACATATGCTACTGCATGATAGTCCTCATTTATATGTGGAACTTTGTCTCCCATGTGATGAAACTTAGAAATAGGGCTGTAGGAGGTGATTTGGTGATGAGGGCAGAGCTTTGGGAATGGGATTCATGTTCTTATCAAAGAAACTCCAAAGAACTCCCTGGCCACTCTGCCATGTGAAGAAGTCAACATGAAGTCAGCATGTATGAACCAGGAAATGGTCCCTTACTGGACATTCTGAAGCCTGTGGACAACTTGATCTGTAGCTTCCAGCCTTCAAAACCAAGAAAAATAAATCTTCCTTGCATATAAGTCTTGGGACCATGGTATTTTGTGATGGCAGTCAGATCAGTGCAAGACAGAACATTGGGCTTAGGCACCCCAGCATGAAAACCACCCTTTGGAACTGAAGAAGGAAGGTGGAAAAAATGGAGGAAGGCTGCCAGGCTTCTAGAATGCCATGGAGCTTGTTTGAGTGAGAACATGCTATTCCTAAAATGAGGGAAGAGTGACTTTTCAGGCAACTCAGCGATTATCAGAGCTGCCTTATTTACAAAAGGGGAGCCATGTCTTGCTTTCAACAGTGGGTTCCACCAAGAGCCATGGAGCAAGGATGCCACATAGAGTTTGGTGATGCAGCTTCTGCTGGGTACAGCTGCCTGAGCAGCACCTCACCCCAGTGGGCTGTGCAGTGGGACCCCTACCTGACTCTGCAGGGTTGAGCATCTCAGAAAGGTCCCACACTGAGGTTCAGTGGAAATTTGTTGTGTTGGGCTAGGGCCTCCTCTGGACCTGTCATACCTTCTCTCCTATTTCTCTCCTTTTAAATGGAAATTTCTGCCCTATACATGTTTCAACGTTGTATTTCGGAAGCACAGAGTATGTTTGATTTTACATGATCCTAGCTGAGGGAGATTTGCTTCCACATGAACCATACCTTGAGTCATACCCATATTTGATTTAGATGAGACGTTAGACATTAGACTTTTAAGGAGATGCTGGAATAAATACATTAAGGCTCTGGGGGTTAGTGAGGTGGAATGTATGCATTTTGCATGTGAGAAGGACTTGCATTTGGCAGGGGTAGGCTAGAATGGTATAAACTGAAGATTAGTGTTCCCTTAAAATTCTTATGTTGAATCCTATCCCAGTGTGATGGCATTTGCAGGTGGGAGTTGTGGTGGATAACTGGGCATGAGGTTCGAGCCTCATAAACGGAATGGAATCCTTACAGAAGATCAAAGAGCTCTCCAGCCTCCTCTGCCAGAGAGACACAACAAGAAGACTGCTGTCTCTGAACTGAGAAAAAAGCTCTGATTGAAACCTGGCCACTCGGGCACTGACCTCAGACTCTCTGCCTCTAGAACTATGCAAAATGAATGTCTGTTGTTTGTAAGTCACACCATTTATGGTTGCCACCTTTTCTTATGATGTGACAGTTTAAATGGATTAGGAAATGACCAACTGAGTAGAAAAGCACAGTACTGTTGTCTGAGGATGACTGGCAGGTAGCCCAGCCAACTAAGAGGAATACCCACACTGGATGAGGGTAGCACTGACCAGTGGGCTTGTAGTTTGGTGAAATAAGGCGGGAAAGAAGGAAGGATGGACATTTCTGAAAAGCTGTCTTCATTGCCATTGCTTTGGGACACCGTCTCCAGCTTCTTCAGCCTTTCAACATAGATTCATACTAGCAACTGTCCAGGAAGCCTCAGGCCTCAGCCAAGGACAGGCGCTGCCTCTCAGTCCCTCTTGTTTTGTGGCTTCCACCTTCTTGGGTTGAGCAGTTCCTGGCTCTTGTGGCTCTCCAGCACATGGATGGCCAGAGTGAACTCCAGCTCTGATCCTGCCAGCTGCTGGTAATGCCCCGTGTACCACTAGACCGATATTTTCTGCTGATTCTGTTCCTCTGGTGAACACTCACTGGAAAAAATGCTGTGCTATAAAGGAGACTGAACACACTAAGATGAAACATGACTGTCTCTTTGGCACGAGGGTGCCTATCTTAACATGTAAAGGCACCATTGTAGAACTGGGTCTTTTTATTTTTTTGAGATTCATTTGGACAATTTGCCCAAGATATTCTCCAACTGCAGCCTGAGTTTCTATCCCTGGGTAGAACCTTCTAACTCCCAGTAATACCCCTGCCTATGAGGACATGTCACCTGTGGTTGTAGGGCTGACTGCCTGTGGGCTGGGCCTTGATTGCCCAAGGGCTCTGCATTTCCATTGCTGAGAAGCCTCACCTGGCAGAGCCTGGGTAGTGTTGGGGGGTTTGGCCACTTGGGTCATCAATCCTAGACCTGGCCACCCTCCCAGTTGACCCCTGCCAGCTAAACAGGATGCAGTGCTTCATGAGGTTTGAGAGAGGGTGACTTCCTTTCGTGTGTGTGCAGGGACCATGCACCCTGGAAAAAAGAATTTATTTTTCTCTCTGTGGGAAAGATGCCTGAGAGAGAGTTCCCACCACACCCTCTGCTCCCGCTACCTACCGCTGCTGCTCCATGTCATTTCTCTCATGGCCCCAAAGCAATGCTTTTTGTGAGCATCAACAAATATGCATGTGCTTCTGTGATAGGCTTTTCCCTTTTTCTAATGGGTGGCAATACTTTATGTAGTGAATTTTATTCATCGTGCTTCCTACTCTGTTAGAATTCTCCAGTGAAGCAACCTAAGGATAGTGCCTATGAGGGAAACGGATGTTCTTTGTCACTTTCTCTTCTTTCATGCTTGTCTCAGGCTGGCCGGCACACTGCCTTTCCTTTGTTAGCATTCCTCTGGTACTACTTTCCCCTTTTGTTTTAGTATAGAAATTTGCTCTGTGGTCAATGTTTTTATGTCACAGAGTGTAGCTTAGTTGTATTTATTGATAGTACTGATTTTCTTCTGTTTTATATTATTTTAGATTCTTTCCATATTTTAAAAAATACTATGTTTACCTCTATGTTGTTAAACATACTCTTTATTCTTTGAGTTTTAAAGAAGAGATGCTAATATTTTGTCTTCTAATTTTGGCCCATTCTTAATTATGGAAGATTATAACATTTATGTTGGGATCTGAACTTTTAATCTCAATATTTGTTTCAGCCTCTGTTCTCTGGCTAATAGACTCAGTAGTTACCACTTTTTTGCTATGGCTTTTATAGTCATTTCTTGATTAGTTAAGTTTTGTTGTCAAATTCCTTAAGAATAGATGAGAACAACTCTCCTGTATGCTTGCACTTATATTACTTTAAGTATATAGACTGAAACCTTTTGTTTTAGGGAAATCTTAATAAATTATATTTAAATATGTGTATCTTACCTTTTATTTCAGTTTATTCTTCTATAAACTTTAAATATGTTGTTTTAACTATTCTGAGTTTATCTTTCATATCTATGAAGCTGTAATGGAATATTTTCAGTTTTTTGTTTTTTCTTTCTCTGTGAAAAAGAGAAACTGAAAGCAAGTCTGGCCAGGAGTTGCAAACAGAGCTTCCTCAGTACTCCTGCTTGAGTGTGATCACACATCAGTGTGAGATTTAGACCTGACCCTCCTAGCTCTGGAATGAAGATATACTAGACCTGAGAGGTGGGTGGTCTCCAGGTATCAAAGGCAGTGTAGGTTTGGCATCCACTGGAGTGTGAAGCAGAGGCTTTGGCCGGAGTGTCAGGGCGTGTCACATGAGTGAAAGGAGACCTGGAGCTCCCCACATGGTGGCTTCCACCCAAAACACAGTAAAATTCACTCTACAGGTTTAAAACTATGAAATTTTAAAATGTTTCCTTATGCCTATCTTTTGCCTTGTTGAAAAAAACCTTCAAAAATTGCAAAATACTTAGTTACTTTTAGTGCATTTCCAATAGAGCAGAAACCAGACTTGAGTGTACAGATTATCCAGCATTGTTTCCTCATAGTGATAGCCAATGCTGGCTATAAAAGTGGGCCAACGGTCACCCAGTGGCCAGCAAGGAAAGATCCAGGCCTCTGGGTAGCTGCTGTGCTCTCACAAAGAGTAGGCATTAAACCAGAGAAATAAGCAATCCGGTGACAAGATCTCTGCCATCATCTGCTCAGACCAGGCCTGTCTTAGGGCACCGACTAGGCCCACACAGAGCCTTTCTTCAGGCCCTCTGCCTGACATCTGATTTTCAGTTCTAGCACAGGAGGACTGCCAGTGACAGTCTGTAATTCCCAGGCACAGGCACGGAGAAGAAGCCCAAGATCCAGGTCCTACATGATGAAACAGAGGAAGAATTCAGGGGAAGTGAGTAGGGCTGTGCAGGATGCCAGCACAAACCTCCGACTCCATTCTTCAGCTGCTCAGTGAGTTACGTATCTGCTGCTCTGCAGATACCACACATATTTTCCAGCTTTCGGCGTTTCCTCTTTCCACTTTCTGTCCGAGATAGGAGATAACAAAATATTTCTCCCTGCACAGACTGCAATGAATTTTGCCAGTAAGTACAGATCTTAAAACTATCTTGACCTTCTCGTTTAAAAGGCATTTTCAATTGCTTGCTGATGGCTCTGCAGTACACATCATTTCTCACACTCATACCCTGTCATTTGTCATGTGTCTGGACATTTCATTACCAGCAATATTTTACTACATATCTTCTTTGCTACTTCAAGCACCCATTTTTAACTTTTAGACAATAGACATGAACCAGTCAATAAAAGAACATCCTGTTATGTGGTAGTGAAGAATAGGTACTCTGGTATCAGAAACTCTGGGCAATATATTTAATTCTCTCTAAGCCCAGAAAAATAGGTGCCATGCCAGTACCTAATGTCTAGAATTATAGTGAGAAACACACCTTATGTTCAGTACTATTTATGGGGCACCTATTATGTAAGCGCAACAATGAAAAAGAATGCAGGACAAGGGAACAGAGGACAGGGTGCTACTACAGATGTGGTTGTCAAGAAAACTGCCCCCAAAAGGTTTTGTTTGAACAGAGATTTGATGATGTGAGGATCTAGTCATACAAGTACTGGAGGAGAAAGTTACAGGCAGAAGAAAGCATCATCATAATGATGCGTCATGGGGCATAGCACTGCTGCAGAGAAGAGCTGAGTCATTTACCCTGTATCTTCCTGCACTGTACCCAGTGAACACTAATGGTGATTGTCGATTTGACAGGATTAAGAGACACCTAGGAATAGTAAAGCACATGTCTAGGTGTATTTGGGTCCTGCAAAAGGAGGGGGAAGTTCTTCCTGGACTGTCGCACCAACCCACAGGCTTGCAGCCAAGGTGGAATGAATGTGGACAGGGAAGAAGTGGGACTAACTGCAGTTGAAAAGCTCCACTCCACATGCTTGCATGTGCGTATCTTCTGCTACTGCCACTGCCTGTGCACATTAGACTCCAGTTTCTTCAGCCTTTCAACATGGACTCACACCAGCGATGCTCCAGGAAGCTATAGGCCCTAAGTCTCTGATCCACGCTGCGTCATCTTGTTTTATAGCTTCCAATTTCTCAGCTGGATCATCTACCGGGTTCCCTGGCTCTCCAGGTTGCAGCCACTGTGGACCACCTACCCTCTGACCCTGTGAGCCTCTAATAAAGCCCACAGGGCTCCAGGCCAAGAGGAAACCACGGTGCACACACAGAATGTTTTCTCAGCTGCAGTACGTATTTATTGCTTGGGTGTCTTCATCCACTCATGTGGTGTAACATAGTACCTTAGTCGGTAACTTAACATAGAACAGAAATCTCCTGCTTTCAGTTCTGGAGTGTAGGAGTCCAAGGTCACAGCACTGATACTTGCTCCAGTGGGGGCTACTAAGGGCCTCTGAGACACTGTCATGTTCTTGAGTCCTCACATGGCAGAAGCCAGAGGCCAAAAGGGCCTCACTCGTCCCCCCAGCTTCTGTACAAAGCATTTACCCCATCCATGAGGGGAGCCCCCATGTGACAATGGCTTCATGAGGGCACAGCTGTCTCTCAGTGCCATGGTATTGGGGGCTGTTGTGTTCAGACGCATCTTCCAAAATTCAGAGTTAGAAACTCAGTCCGTTGTCCAAAGCTGTGGCCCTTGGGAAGGTGTTTAGGGTGAACTAACACCTCCATGAAAGGGCTTTGCAGGGATGGGTCTGCCCTGCTCATACTGTTTGCCATATGAGAAAGCAATGCCCTTCTCAAATGCCAGATCTTTGGTGGACTGAACCATGAAAAGTACATTCCTGTTCTTTATGAATCATGCAGCTTTAGGTATTTTGTTACATGAGCACAAGATGAACTAACACAAAGCTTAAATTTCAACAAGAATTTTGGAAGGGACACAAACACTTCAACCATGGCAATGAGTAAAACATAATTATTGCCAACAATTCAAAAGGTATAGATACAAAGAAGAAAAATAAGAGGAAGAGGAAAGCAATGGATGGAGGAAAAGAAGAGGGAGATATCATTCTCTAAGCTTCCACTGCAGCATTAGTTCCATTGTCTATGTATGTTCTGAAACATTTCTATGAACTCTATGGACATACACATAGATGTCTTAAGTAATTTACTATTTTCACTCATTGTTTGATTTTTTACAGCATTTTATAGCAACAAATGCATTTGGCCTTTGCATTTTTATAGGCTGTATAGTTCCCTGTCAGAAAGTAGAGCCCTAATTTTATACTATTATTATAACTTTATGTCTTTCACAAGCTGAATATATGTGGTAGATTAACAACTGGTGGTCAACTTGTAACACACAGCTGAACTGAACTATTGTGGTGCTTCCTAGGTGTGGGAGGCCCACCTGAGGATTGTTGCCAGCAGCATAGGGCCAGAACTGGAAAGGGAGAAGTTAAGAGGCTGTTGCGAGCTGGTAGAAGCTGTTGGGAGCCTGATGGAAGCTGCTGAGAAGCTGTGGGAAGCTATAGGTTTTTCCTGGAGGAGCTTGTCATGCTGGCTTTCCTGATGAATTCTGCTGTTCTCATCATCTGAGGAGCTCAGGACCTTGTTATCTCTGAGAATGGCTTCAGTTTGCTTTGGAGGAGCTCTGATCCTCACTTTAAGCATTGCTTCCTGGCTCTGTAGGGTAAGAAGGTGCACCGCTCAGTCTCCTGAAGAAGCTTGTTGCACTGGCTTTCCTGATGGGAACTCAGCTTTCCTCATTGTCAGAGGAGCTCTGGACCTCACTGTTGCTGAGGATGGCTGTGGTACTTTTTGGGGGAGCTCTGGTTCTTATTTTGAGCATCACTTCCTGGATGTAGTTCATATCTCTCAGCCTGCTAGCACAGACTCTCTAGCTTCCATCTCTGACCTTTGAGCCTTTCCAGTACAGATTCATGAAACAGGCCTGCATGAGATGATTGTCATGGGCTCTAGACCTCCAGTTGGATTCATGGAAGGCATTGTTATGGGCTGTAGGTCTTCAGCTGAACTCATGCAGGACTTTACTGTGGGATCCAGACTTTCAGTTGGATTCTTTGGTCTTTAGTGTGTAGACAGATTTCCCGCACTCTCTTGTATATGATTCTTTGGGTGAGTATTATGAATAGTCTTATAAAATATGTGTCCTGTATTATATTGTTCCCCTTGCAAAACCCCAAACAATAACAAAATATCAGAAAAACCATTGCATTTCTCACAAGGAAGCTGGGAAGTCCAAGACAGAGGGACTGATCTGGTGTTGGCTTCTGTTACTGTTTGCGTCTGGATGTCTCCCCAAAGCCTCATGTGGTCATGAAGTGTGGGTTTTTCAGAGGTGGTTAAACCTAGTTTGTGGCTGACTCATGGTCCAATGCTGGGACTAAGGCTGTGAGTGTTATACCTGCCCTAGGGTGGGTAGTCTGCACACAATATAAGGGACAGAAAGAAGTTTGTCCCTTTTTTCACTTTCTCATTGCTTTTGCTATCTCCTGCTTCCATGAACTGTTGCCCTCCATGATGCCAACCTGCCTTGGAACCAACCAATTATGGACTGCAACCTCTACAAACTGTGAGCTAAATAAGCCTTTCTGCCCTTTACTTTGGGAGTAGGGTACTTTGTCTCAGCAACAAGGAAATAACTAAGACAGCGTCTTTCTGTGTTGCCATGTGGTGAAAATACAGGATGAGAGAGAGAGAGAGAGAGAGAGAGAAGGGCACACTTATTTTAATAGCCAAACCACTCCCTCCACAATGAGCACACACCTATGAAAGTAACTTTTGCCCGTTCATGAGGGTGGAGCCCACAATGGTCTGCCCTCTCATTACTGTCATGCTGTCATGCTGATGGAAGCTGCTGAGAAGCTGTGGGAAGCTATAGGTTTTTCCTGGAGGAGCTTGTCATGCTGGCTCCTCCCCGGGTACAGTAAGAGGAAGCACATCTCAGCATGAGTTTTGGAGGAGACATTCAAACCACTACATCTGGCATAACCGTCTTTTACAACACAGCATGTTTCTCTTCATGTGCCAGTGGTTGTCCTTCTGTTGTCCATACAAAGAGAAACTCATAGCAAAAAGCTCTACAAATCCAGTGATACCCCTGGAGTTTGTAGGTTAGTGACCAGAATAGCAACTGTAAAGGTTGAAAGCTTAGTAAGCTAGATAGAGATAGGTAGGTAGATAGACATGTCGACAGAATAGAAAATCTGTTCACTTTGCTCACATCTTGATTTGCTGATCTTAGCTCCCTGCTGCCCTCATCCACCCACGTCCCAAGAAGGCAGCTGCTCCTGGGTAGGTCTGAGCACATGATGCCAGGCAGTGGCCTCCAGGCATGGTTAGAATCCTTTGTGACCTTCTAGACCTGCTGAGCCAGAAACCCTCAGGGCATGGCCCCCCCCCTTGTGTTTGCCAAACGTCACTGAAACTGCAGTGAGATCTTCCTTTGTGACAGTCACACTTGCCCATCTAAGAAGTACCATGGCTTCCCCTCTTAACCCTCTGAGCTTCAGTTTGCTCATTTATAAAAAAGTGAAAGACAGAAGATGGAAGCCAATATTATGTGTTTAAAGATTAAGTGGTACACATGCCAGCTACATGGTCATAATCATTCGAGGATCTTCTAAGTATCTACTACTGCATGCCCAGCACTGGGAGAAAAGTGTAAGAGATGGATATTTTCTTGACATTCATCTAACAGGAGAAAATAGGCAGGTGTGTGTGTGTGTGTGTGTGTGTGTGTGCGTGTACAGGAGAAGATGGGCAGGTGTGTGTGTGTGTGTGCATGTGCGTGCGTGTATTCCATTAGTTAATGGGCACGTTTCCTACAACAGTACAGAGCTGGCCTGAAGGAGGTTGGGGGTAATTACACCTGAGAAGCACAGAGGCAGGAAGGTTTCCCAGAAGAGAAGCTGTTTCCCAACCCTGTCTCAAGGGGAAGTGGAAGAGGCTGGGTTCTGGGACCCCAGAGTGGTGGGAAGAGGTCCACAAACCCACACATGGATGTGATAACAGACTTTGCTATCTCCCCGGGTACAGTAAGAGGAAGGAGGAGCCCCAGAGGAAGTAATTAAAAGTGCCAACACTTAAGAAAGAGGAAGAATAAGAGAAGAGGTGACAGAGATCCTGAATGGCCCTTGTGTTTCTAGCATTGGAGCAACATCAGTTTTCTACCTTATCTTTAGCATTTTATCTCTGTGAGGTCTGGTAGAAACTTTAAAGGCAGCAGTATGGTAACCCACGGAGGAACCCAGGTGAAAGGAACCACAAAGATTTGTGCTAGTGTGCTTCTTGACTGTTTTCTTTCTCTCATCCTCTCATTTGTTGGCTAATTGCCCAGGGAGTGGCAAACTCATCAGAGAGGGAGGAAAGGAGGCCACGAGAAAGGGCAGGATGGGTCCCGGTGTTGTTGCTGCAGTAGCCTGGTCCAGACCTCCAGGTAGCCTGGGAGACTGAAGAGGCTCCTGGATGTTGTTTATGTCTGGTCCTTGGCATGTTGTTATTTTTAATGACTTTGTTCCAGACTAAGCCCTTGGCACCACTGTACAGCACAGCCCCTGAGAAAATTGACCACTTTGTTCTGTTCATAAAAGACTACAGATTTACAGATGCTGAAGATAAAACCCACAGAGTCTGCAAAGGAGATGTGTCAGTCCTCTCACTTGTCTTATTCCATGTTTAAAATGTTCTCTCAGCTGCAGTCATAGCCCTGGTTTACAGCAAGGCCCAGGGGTAGAAACCTGGGAACATTCGCCCTGGGACCCAGGACAGGTGACAGATGAGTGTCCCCCTCCCACATGCTCTCCTGGAGGGACAGGGAGATGACTCAGCTTTATGTAAATATTATAGGTGTGCATTATGGCTGAGGAGCTTGGGGTTTGGAATTTTTCATTTTAGAAGACATTCACCACTCTCCCTTGCTTTCCCCAAACATGAAACAAGTCTCAGAGAATAAAGAAAAGTTAGTTTAGACACATGATGCCTGGTTGCAATGTAATTAAATTGCACACACACAGTCACACTCAAGGGGACTGGGATGTCAGCTTCTAATTTGCTACTGAACAAACATCATCTCCAGTTATTTTCCAGAGATGAGGGAGGTAACTTCAGTAATTCGAGAGGGGAATAAACAAAGTTAGCATAAAATTATAGTCTGACACAAGCTTAAACTCTGCATTTTAAGGTCTGGGTGAGCTCATCTACCAGGAGGCTCAAAGTAAACAAGTGTCCAAGATGGAAACAACGATGTAGTCGAAGTCATCCACATAAATGAGTCAAACACCCCAAAATGCCTTTGGCCAGCAGCCAAGGAAACTCTGAGAGTGACTCTGATGATTGCCCCTTTCATACCTTAAGATGAGTAAACAAATGCATGGACTTTCATTCTTTTTGTGAAGTGTAAAATAATTACGTGGATGAAATAAGAACCTCATCTCATTGTCTAACCTCTGAGTTATAAGGCTTTAGATTACTGCAGACTTTTAAACACCAGAGGCTTAGGATACTCAAACTTCCAGTGGCGGTGAGGTGGAGAGAGGAAGAGGGTTAAAATGGTTTCTCTGGATGAGCTGCAGCCCATCACAACACAAGGCCAGGCCAAGGATGTTGATCACCTCCATTCCTCTCTGTCTTGGTGAGTGGAAAATCTACTTTTCCCATTCCTCAGACAAAAACACAGAGTTTTCTTTGACTTTGCTCCTTCTCATACTTCACTCATGCTGCCACTCCCAGTGGCGCTGCCACCACCTGGCAAGAGGCAGTCACTGTCCTGCAGCTTTGCCATTGCATAGAGTTTCGACTGGCCTCTCTGACCCCAGCTTTTTCCCTATGCCATCTGCCTGGGGCCCTACTGCTGAAGCAACACAGTTCAAAGTCAGCCAGGCCCTATCAATCACGACCCATCTCTCTCAGAGTGGAATCCAAAGCCTTCATGGCCTACAAGGTCCTAGTCGGTCAGTCCTTCTCCACCTCTGTGATGTCTCCTGTGATCGCTCACCCCAGGATAAAGTGTGGCTCACATCCCTCCAATGCCACAAGTGTCCTAGCTAGGATGTAGCCCTGCTAGGTGTGCCCCTGCCTTGGGACATCTGCTGCCTAAAATGTAGTGCCCTCAGATACTCAAAAGGTTTTCTCTTTCATCAAAGTTTCTGGTCAAAAATTTCACTTTATTAAACAAAGAGTTTAAAAAGTGCAGTTTCTTCAGATAAGGAAACTGATTGCCTGACCCTTTACATTCTTTACCCTTTACTATACCAGTAATTATGCTGTACAAACCACACATTTCATTTCTTGTATTTAATTTCATATTTATTTTTTTATGGCTGTTTCAAGAGTGACTAGAACAGTGGCCCGAAGCAGGTGGTCTTAATAAATATTCACAAACTGATCAAAGGGGCCCTGCGCACAATGTCACTCGTCAGGGTTGTGCTGCTTGCGCTCATCGTTCATGTGCACAGAAACAGGAACTCTGGGGGATGGAGACGCAGGACAGTGAGGACTCAGAACTAAGGAAGACAGAGAAAACACAGAGGAAAGTGGCCCTCCAGAGAGTTTGATGTCACCCCTGCATGGCCTTGTGATTCCACAGACCATTGGATGCCCCTCCCAGGAGAAGTCATTTGATAAGATTTGGAAGCAGCTACCTGGAAAGATGAGATCATTTTAAATATGGGCTTGGAAGAAATTTGCCATCAGCACATTCTTTAATTCCCTATGATTCAACCCCACTCTCATATGTCCCAGGCACAGAGATAGTCCACGCAATGGACAAACACATTTGGCACTGAAAAACAGTACTGTTGACAATCTGAACTTCTTTCATGCTCCAAATTTTGGCTTAAAGTAATAGCTTTGGAGGTCCCTAGATTAAAGCTATAAAACCCATTCTGACATTACTTAGGCTCTGGATTAATGAAGTCATCTTCATTTCTCAAACCTGGATTCTGATTAGAATTCACATAGGACAACCACAGACATGGGTTGGCTAAGAATAATTAAGTCAAATTTTCTTCTTCCATTTTGAACAGTGCAGGCACTTGCCCTGGAAACTCTCACTGGAGCTCTAGAGTACCTGAAAACCAGACCCTTGGGTCCATGACCACAAATAGCTGCTGTCCACCATTTACTTCCAATGCCACAGGCAAACTCTGTTCCCAGGCCTCTTTGCTGGAAGGAACGTTAAGGTGGAAGTAGAAAAAACATGCAGCTTTAGTAGGCAATAGTGTGCATGAACCTACTCACAATCTTGCCAAGGCTGGTATGAGGCATGGTACAGTCACAGGTATCACAAAAGCTTAGGTTGCACAGGTAATTCATTTCCTCTTCATAACACCAAGTATTAGGCCACCTGAGGCTTGACATTTCCTTGGGAACTGGAGTGACAGTTGTGAAGCCTGCCATGTCTGTTGTGCTTTCTCTTGGCTACCTAGGCTGCAGTTATGGGTCTAGACCTGAGTGCAAAGCTACCCTGCTTCATCTATGGAGGGTCCCATGGTCTTAAATACTCCATGAGAAGGCCAAGGGTGTTGACTGTCTTGATAACTCCAGATCAATACAGCATCTCACTTTCTAGTATCTGTCATAAAAGGAAACCTAATATTACTTTCTAGACAATAAAAAGCCCAAGAAACCTTATGTTAGTCATTTTCCTGTCACTGAAACACAATATCTGCCACCTACAACTTAAAGAAGAGGGATATTTGGCTCATGGTTTCATAGGTTCAGTCCATGGTCATCTGGCTCCAAGGCAAAAACAGCATGGAGGAAGGGTGTGGTGGAGGAAAGCTGCATGCCTCATGGCAGCCAGGAAACAGAAAGAGAAAAAAGAGCCAGAGAGAAAAACACACACACACACACACAAACACACACATACACACACTGACTGATTCAAAAGGAACAACCCCATGACCCTCCTCCTCCAACCAGGCCCCACTACCTAACAGCACATTCACCTGAGATCTCATCCATGGATTAATCCACTGATGAGTACAGTGCCCCCAGGAAAGTGACTCATCAGGGTCACTTTCTCCCCGTGCCCCCAAAAGCTGAGCCTTTGAACACATGAGATTTTTGGAGGACATTTTAGATCAAAACCATAATAAGTTCCATATGGACAATATAACAACTTTAAGTTATACATAAAAACCATCAAACAACCTCTGTCCTGTGTAGAGTTGGAAACTTGAGATTTAAGGCTTCATTGAGACCATGCACCATCTGAGAGTATCTATAACAGATATTGATACTGTACATTAATTTTCTAATTATTTATCTGTGTGAGAATCTTTTACCAATATAATGCTCAGGTTACATAGAAGCACAATTAGAATAACCATGAAAACACAAATCTCTTTCATCTTAAAAATGTGTATGATGTGTCATAGTAATTACTGCTCATAACTGTGTGTTACAATCCAAAGAGTGACTATGTGAGGAAAATCATGTACTACTTCAGCAGAAAAACAAAATTTTGAAAACAAATTGTCAGCTACTCAATCTCTTCCACTTGTTAATTTTTTAAAATGTTTTTCCTCCCAGGCGTGCTTGTTAAAACCTTCTCTAGCCTCAGTCAAGCACCAAGGACAATATTACCTTTTCTTCTCTCTGGGGAGCCTGTGATTTGGAGTTTACATATTTTACACAGATTTGGGTTATGTAATTGATTACTTACTAATCAATTTTATAAACACCCCACTTCAGGATATTGTATGAGATAATACATTTTTACAACATACTTGTTTGCAGTTAAAAACATTCAATATGGTACATTCACTCTACAATGGATTGGGTTTCTAAGACACAGACGCTATGACACAGGTTAAGTGCAACATGTTTGTGAAAGACCAATAGGAAGGATGGAGGTGTGTAATGCACGTGAAGGAAAAAGTAGAAAGAAGACTGGTGTGAAACTCTGGAACACATGCAGCAGGTCACGCTGGCTGGGACTTGGTACCCCTGCCTCCTCAGCCTGCTCTGGTAAGCTGTGCCCACAGGAAAGGGCTCTCTGAAGCCAAAGTGGGCCTGGCTATCAATACAGCAGAATGCTGCCTTCTCCACCACATGCTCCGCTAGTGAAGAGCAAACCCTTCCCTGATGAGTGATCTGGGTACCACTTTGTCTCCGTCTGCTCTATGTGCACAGCATATGAAAGTAGACATATTTACGTGTAAATTTATATATATTCCTTGGCAAATCCATCTCTGATACTCAGTCACCTTAAACTCAATGTGATCAGAATTAAAAGGCAGTGCTACTCTCATGGCTGTAGTTTAGAACTGATGCTGAAGTCACCCTCCTTACTGCTACTGAGTTCATCTCTAAGATCAGTAACATCTCACCATAGTATTTTTCCCATTGATGGTAGACAAATTCAAGCCTCATTAGACCTCACCCAGGCACTGAGCCTCCTAATTCTCAACTCCTAAACTGTGGCTCCTAAATGTGACTCTCAATTTATTTTTCCTACAGCAGAGTTCTGATCTTGCTGGAGCCCTTCTTTAAAATCTTCTATAGCCCTCATTTGTCTATCGAATCTTGACAGATTTCTTGGGTTTTCACATAATTCTCTCAGGATCCTGATTCTTACATTTTTAAGAAAAGTTAAGAAGTGACCAGAAATTCCAGTGTGGTCATGGAATTCTCTCTCTCTCTCTCTCTCTCCCCCTGCCTCGCTGTTGCTCTTACTCTCACTCTCACTCCCACTTCCTCCCTCTCTCCCTCTCTCTCAGCTGTGCCATTTTGGAAATCTTTTATATTCTCATTTGTGCCTTCTAAAATGTTATTCAATAAAACCATGAATCAGGTACACTGGATCAGGTACAGTGATTACCTCTCATTGTTTTCAGGGTTGTCTTCCCCAGTCAGCAGACTCAGCAGGTGCTTGTGGCACCAGAAGCCAGCATAGAGCAGACCGAGTGCATGCATCGTCTGACTGGCACCCTTGTCCTGCGCACAGGCCAGCACCAGCACACAGTATCCCTCCACTACTACAAACCCAGAACTCAAGTTTGACTACCTCTTTGGCAAATAGTGTAGCTGGTGCTTCTCACTTTACTCCCAGGGCTCCTGTTTGGGCCTGGGGTTGTCTGTACTCACCCACTGTGACCACAGGTCAAACTTGGACCAGTGGGACAGAGTCAGGATTGCAGATTTGTCATGGACCTGAAAACATGAACTACTTTACTTTTACAGAAACTTTCCATGGGACAATGTAGGTTACAACAAACAAGAACTTACCATTACCGTCTGGCCTCTGAGGGCGAAGAAAGATGTCAGTGTGGTCATGTGAGTCAGGTCCAATCACCATGAAACTAGGCTGGCTGATGCACAATGAAGAGTGGGAGGAGTACCTTAGACCCAGGGCACTGACTATGTCATCTCTCAGCACTTCTATGCAAAGTGAGAATTGAAACTGGGCAGTTATAACAACCACAGCGTGCCAAGCCAAGGCAACTATGGGCTCAGATCTCATAGCAGTGAAGGTCTGGGTCTTCTCAGCAGACTGACAGCCTGGCTTGGCAAGTGAGATCCACAGTGTGGGAAGTGTAAGATGTGGAGTGATGGAGAGAGAGGATGAATATAACTCACAGACTGGAAGCAATCATGACCATAAACACTGTGGCTTGCTTTAATAACTGTTATTAAAGTTTTCTGGAGGTGTAAGCTTTCCATCATCTTAGTGAGTTAGATTTGCACATCCCATCTAGGAAGCAATTGAGTATTTTTCTCTTAGGAGAGACTCGGATATCATTAGGTGACAGGTGTGGATCTGCAAGAGAGCTCTTGTGCACGTGCCTTGCTTTAGGGCCACAGTGGCTTCAGCAGCCACTCGTGCTACTCCTCGGTGGTATAGCCAGGTTGCTCCAGACCCACAGCCTGCCTAGCAGCCTGCTTCCAGTGGCTGCCTCTGCCCATATGCTGGCTCCAACAGTCCCTGAATCCCACATGCCTTGCATCTCCGTCCACTTTCCTGTACTTCCCTAACGTTGCTGTAGTCTGAGCATCCTTAGGGGTCTCCTGGTAGGGATGCACATGTGTTCTAGAAGTTCAGAGTGGTGGGTAGATGCCTCATGGTAGAAATCTGAACCAACAAAAGTTAAGAGTTAACAGAGAAATTCTATTTCCTCCCCTACAGTTGTGGAGAGTTTGACAGTGTAGGGATTATCTATGGCCTCTGTGGAAACAATCAGAACACAGAGCATCAGCTAGTCTAGAAACCTGCATCTGGGCAGCAGTGACATCTTTTACATTTGCTTGGCCTTCTTCTTTGCCCCATTTTTATTTATCTTGACTCTTGCTTCTTTCTCTAGGAACTTACATTCTTACTGGGAGAGAGAAGAGACAAACATAGAAAACAGCTGAGTGGAGGTAGAGGCCAATCAAGGAGGCACGTAAGTGCTTATAAGCACACATCTCTAGATTCCAGCAGTTGTGAAGCTTCAGGACTCTGAAGGATGAGAATCCGGATGGGCTTGGTAAGCAGGCTGCATATGGGACAAAACACCCTGCAGATTCAGATGCTCCACACATGAGAACATGCCCAACAGAAACACATATTTATGTTTAGTACAGACAAGCAGGAATATCCATCAAAGAACTGTATGTTAGTGAATTCTCAAATGTCACCTGTACTTGATTTTTTCTTTTTTCCAGGTACCGGGAATTGAACTCATGACATTACACGTGCCAGGCAGGTGCTGTGCCACTGAGCTAAATCCCCAGCCCTTCACCTGTACTTGAATACATAAAAAGTCATGGCATACTCATTCAATGAAATGAGAATTTTAAAAGCACAACAGCGAGAAATTCAATTAATATAAAATTTAAACACAAGAAACAGTGAAAGACAGGAAAATGGTTACCCTTGGGGGTGAACAAGTGGAGAGATACAAAAGATTAACAGCCACAGATCATTTTCTTTTTCTTCATCATACAAAGGGGCTAATGTAACTTTGTAAAATCCATCAAGATGTTGCTTATTCTCTTGGCAAATCCTGTGTTGACTCAGAATACAAAAATTTAGAAATTTTAAATAAAAATTGTCTACCACAATCTAAAGATACAGATCAGTTTCAGCATCCAGCAAATCCCTCAGCCCCATCTCACGTTTTCCCTGTGAGGGTCCCACTGTTGTGATTCATGCATCATGTAATAGTCTGCCTCTTTCTGATTTGAATCATATAGAACATATTCTGTGTGTTTTGCCTCTTTGGTTCAATATTATGTTTGTTAGATTTCATCTGTGTTATTCTTTGTTGGGGCCATTCTCTTGGTGGGTATTTACAGTTCAGATACTTTGATTATAAAGCAGCTGTCAACATTCTTATAACTGTAGCATCTTTGTGAACATTAAGAACTCAGTTTTTCTTAGGAGATACATACATAAATGTGAAATTACTAGGTTAAATTGTTATGCTTAAGTATATATTTCAGATGGTTTTTAGAAATGGTTATAGTAACATTGTTATTTATGAGTGAATTTGAGTTCCCTGTTGAGTGAGTCTCTCTACATGAGACCTTCAGTAGGTTGTAATGGTATCTCAGTGTGGATTTAATTTCCATATGTGGTGACCAGTAATGTTGAGCCAGTTGGATATCATCCTTCATGAAATCAGTTTTTTCAGTCTTTGGTGCTTTTATATAAATTTTAATCATAACTTTGTTTTTCTCTTCATATTGATATGTGATTTCTTTTTGACTTTTGTCATGTTTGGATGTGAGTTCTTTGTTGGAATAATGTGTTGAAAATATCTTCTGGTCTGAATCTTGTCTTTTAATCTCTTTAACTTGTTTCAGTAAGCAGAACTTTTTGATTTTACTGAACTCTAACTCACTAATTATTTCAATAGTTAAGACTTTTGAGTTCCAAAAGAACTTTTCCAACCCCAATAACAGGAATAAAACCTACCTTTCCTTTTAAAAGTTTAATTGATTTATTTATTTACTTTTTACCTTTCTTTTTAGTTCTACCATCTATCTCTACTTTTTTAATACACAGGAAGGTAGAGAGACAGAGTTCTTAGATTATATTTTACATTTTACATTAACCTAGAGAAATCTTGTCATAATTTCCTTAAGTATTGATCCCCATTTTCTCTCTCCAGTTATATATTAGAGTTTTAAAATCTTCTCTCCTATATTTCTTATACTCCTTTCTGTGTCTTCTATCATTTATCTATGAATTTTTTGAATACTTCCTATTTACCTATCATCTAGTTCAAGAATCTTCTCTTCAGTTATGTCTAATTTGCTATCAAAGGAATTATTGAAGTCATATTGTACTTAATTTAGTTATTGTATATAGTTCTAAAATTCCCACTTATCAATTTTTAATACATTGTAGATCTTTACTAAAATTTTGTCCCCTAGTCTATAAAATTTTTCAAATTTATTTTTTAAGAGAAAAAGACAATAACAAAATAACAACAGAAACAAAAACACTAAAAACAATACAAGATTTCAAAACAAGCTGATAGGAATTAACAATGGTTATATTACATGTTGTAATCATCAGTGAAGTTGCTCAGATTACCAGATGTAAGAATGCAATATTAATCAAACAATTAAAGAGAAATAAATAAAAGATAAAAAACATTAGAAATGATACAGAGCCTCCCTAAACAAGATGGTAGGAATTCAAGAGTGGTTGTTGAATATTGCATATTGTTGTTCATATTACCAGAGATAAGCACGCAAAATTGGTTGAGAAAAAAATTTTCTTGTTAATCCTAAGTAATGATTTTAAAGCCTCTCTCTGGTAAAACTAAAATCTGCATCACTCTGTGAATAGAAGTATTCATTTCTATTTTCTGCTTTTTTATCTTTATATACTTTTTGTTTACATGTCTCATAAACAAACTTTTAAGAACATTGTTTAAGTCATTTTTACATCGCAGCTTCCTTAAAAAAACCAATTTTGGCAGCTTCTACATAAGAGATTTTAATATAAAGGAGCAATTGATACTGAAAAGTGATGAAAATGTCATCAGTGTCAGAAATAATTTAAAATTTTTACAATTGAAGTTTCAGAGTGTCCATTAATAGATGTGGCAGTTGCAGAAGAAGTATTAAATATTTTTGATTATTTGCCTGTTGTATTGATTTTATTCTCACTTTTCGTCATGGCTGTAGAGGACTTCTCCATAGACATATTTATGGGTAAATCTTTGTTTTCCTACAAACTTATGTCCCCAGACTTCGAGAATTTCACAGGTTATTTTGTTACTTTTAGCACCAAATTTTTTAAAATATATTTTCGCAACTAAAACAAATTTAGTGTTTTTTACCGTAATAAAATATATGTAACATAAAATTTAATATTTTAAGCCTTCTTAAATGAAAAAAAAAATCTTGATTTTGAGGGCAATTTTCGATTCAAAGCAAAAGAGTTCCATAAACCCCTTACCAGCTCGAAGCCCACCGCCCCATGCTGCCCTGCAGCCACAGCAGCACGTGCATGATGAGGGATGAATCACGTGATACCTTAGCAGCCCAACTCCACAGTTACATTAGGGTTTCCTT
The DNA here is from genome assembly GCF_000276665.1 of Chinchilla lanigera. Classification (NCBI taxonomy): domain Eukaryota; kingdom Metazoa; phylum Chordata; class Mammalia; order Rodentia; family Chinchillidae; genus Chinchilla; species Chinchilla lanigera. Next base: position 7,353,350 of record NW_004955496.1, on the reverse strand, counting down.
TTGCAGTTGTACACTGAGTTTGGACAAAGGTACGCCAATGTGAATCCACTGTGAATGTATCCAACAGAGTCATTAACATAAATAAAGAGCAAAATAAAAGGTAATAAGAAATAAGGAGATAGATCTTTCCTAAAGGGGGAGGGGATCAGGAGGCTGAGGGGGAGGTTGAAGGGATACAAAAAGGAATTAAGATGTGTCACATGCATGTATCAACTCCTTATAAGGAGTGGAATCATGTAGCGCAAACATATATCCATAAAATAAAAATCTTTAAAACAAGAATAGTTTCCAGTCTTCCGCTGTCCCTGTGATTCCTCCCCCTTCGTTATCCCCGGGAGTCACTAACCTTATCATCTCCACACCCTTCCTTTTCTATAATGTTGTATGGTTAGAAACAAACAATATGTAACAATTTTAAACTTGCTTCTTTGACTTAGCTTTTATTTGTTTTAGTCCATCACTACGGGGCGTAACAATTACACTGCATGTGGGGAGTTAGCACATGTGCATAACACATCTGAGTTCCGTTTTCATCCCCTTCCCTCCCCTCCTCCCATCCATCCCCTCTGTCTCTTGATCCCCTTTCCACCTCAGAAAGATCTCTCTCCCTACTTCTTATTATCTGTCTTTTATTTTGGTTATTATTTATATTTTGGCTTTCTGACATGAGAGAAACCATATAGTATTTAAGCTTGGCTTTTTTCACATTGTAATACACATATATGTTCCCCCTAGGCTTTCTCATAGCTCACAGGGTTTAGCATTAATAATATCCCACTCTCTAGATGCACCACAATTTGTCCACGCATCTACTGAAGGATATTTTGATTGCCCTCAGTTTTTGACAATTATGAACAAAATTGCTATATACATCATTGTGCAGATTTTGTGTAAACCACCTGTAAGGACATTTGCAGTTACCTTTTATGAGGAACAGGTGCTACTGGGACATCATATCTGCTAGTCCTTTATGGTGGGCTTCCTAGCTTCCAGGACTACAAACAATATATTTCTATCATGTATAAATTTTACAGCCTCAGGTATTTTGTCAGAGCAGCTTGAGTGGGTTAAGACAAATGATATGGTAGGGACTATTGATTCCTCTGTCTCCCTGTTTGTCTCCAAGCCACACTGGAGTGTCTAAAGCCTGCACAGGCAATAACAAAGCTAATGAGGCTCAGCTTCCATTATTTCCCTTTACTCAAAGTGTTATTGTTGAAGATTGCAGAAGTGGGCTAAGTCTCCAGGGTGAATTAAAGTGAATTTGCAGAATGTTAAAGAACTACAGGGACAAATATGCAAGCACGTATATTCCACTGCACTATGTTTGTTCATTTCTTTGAAGCTATAGAGTTCTAAGGTAAAATAGCCCTCTCTCTTTTAGCAGTCCTTTGTGTGGATTAAAACCAATTCTTAAATTTTACCAAAACATACCAGTCTTATTCTCTATATTAAGAAAGTGTCACAGTTGCAATATTAGCCATGGTTACATGATCCCTAAATATCTATACAAGAAGGAAAAGGGATATAATTCACCATTTATCTCATTTATCGTGTATAAAGGATATGGATGTGCAAGATATTCAGAATTAGAATTCGGAATTTAGGAGCAATAACTGCAGGAAAGCGAACAAAGGCACAAATTGAAAATGGGTTCATGATGTAATATGGGAATCATTTGCATTTTTAAAGTTGGTTCAGGTAATGAATACCAGCAAGGTTGTTTCAGCACAATGTCCACTATTACATTCCAATGAGCAAAGAATAAAAACCCAGACACTAGTTGTTGAAGCATTTCAATTATTTGTGGAATATGTGTAAGAAACATGGAATGCAAAGAATATGCCTAAAACCAAAAGATTCAAGTGCATACTCCATGTTGATAAAAAGAAATAATTTTAGGTAATCTTTAAAAATTAATAGCATCTAGGTGTTTGGGTTTAGAATTGTGACTTTATAAGGAACTAATCAGACACTGGAAAAACTATGTTACAGAAGAGTTATCTTGAAAATGTGCTGCATTTGCATCAAAAACTTGTAAAGTTAGGTTTTGTAATAATCTAAGAAAAAAAAGACTTACCTCTATAAGAATAAATTCAAGGAAATTTCATTACATAATATTACTTCAGATCAGTAGACCCAATTTTAAAAAAACAGTGAAAGATAAAAGAGCATGCATTGTAGGCATCTGAATCAGCTTAGATGCTGTAGAGAAAAGTTATGCATAACAGGGAAAAGACTACTATTTTAAGCATTCTGCATAATCATACTGAAATTTTTTCCCACTCCTATAAAAAGGCAGGGAAGATGTAAGAAAATTAAAAAACTGAAATTAATTTTAAGAAAGCCAGTTAGTATCTTTACATTTCTTCTTATGTGAGAAAAATTTAAGTATTTAGCATTAAAGATAAAATAAAATGCTTAATTCAAGTAAAGCTTTAAGTTGAAGTTTGGAGCAGATTATAATCTCCTATATAAAATTTTGACCTTAAGAAAAATTTCAAAGTGGCATCATTGTATCTGAGACAAGTAAAAATTGGTAAGAAAGACAATCTACCTTACCTAAAACATTTCTTAAAACCTTCATCTAAATTTTATTTCCAAGTTCAATATAAAATTTTAGTTAACATATGATTTTCCATATTTTTATTACTTACTATTTAAAATTGGAAAAATTACAAATTTTTAACCTGGTTAACCTCAGATATAGGAAATTCTGTAGGCCCTATGACCAAATCTTGTACCCTATTGCACAGTTCTGATCTGTGGGCTCAGTCACATACTAACATTCCAGGTATTCTCTCTGGGGAATTGCAGAATAGTTTCTGGAAGATGAATCCTAAATTGTCAACACATTATATGGATCATAAATGCACATAGGAAAAGAAAATCTCTCTCCTCAACTTGTTGGAATTTCTGCAAATGATCATGAGCTGGGCAAATATTCAGCTTATTAACAGTGCAAACCTGGAAGAATAACATAACTTTTGAGCTATTTCCTCATTAAAAAACAGTGGTAACCACACCTGGCTTCACTGTTTTGTTAGAAGAACTGAATGAGATTATGGTATAAGCACTGAACAGTGCTAAGGTACAAATTTTCAGTAAGTGGGAATTGTTTTTTGACCATCAAAAATCTTGCCATGATTTTGCTCAGGAGCTGTTGAACAGAAATGATATTAATAGTCAGTTAGATGGAATCCAACATTTTAGAATGAATCTGATGCTAATGACTTGCATGGATCCCTACATTCAATTTATTCTTCAAAAAGAAAAGGTTGAGGTGGGTCACAATCGGTTATCAGCACAAGCCAGATTTCCATCTCAGCATTTCTAGATAATGAATGGAGTTCAGTTCTCTCACCAAATACAAGGTTGCTCTAAAATGACATCTCTCCTTTAGGATGACAGAGGAATAATTCTCATTTATCCATTTTTTTTTCAAGAGATCCATCCCATAAGAAGGCAAACTCATTGTCTCAGAGGCTCTGCACATATTGGGAGATGAGTTTACAGCAGAAAAATGACACCATGCACTAGACCAGAGCTTGCCTGCAAATGTTTCTTATTCTTCACTGTCAGGTTAGAAACAGCTGGGGTGATACCTGCATGCCAATCTCTTCTCCTCATTCCCAACCTGAGATCGACCCAGAGAGATTTTTTCCCCCAAGACAATTTTAAGGCAATGTGTTTGCTCTCTGTAACTCAATTTTGTGTTTTCACCTTCTCCCTGTTCTTTTCTGCTGTGCCCTGTGAAGCCCTCCTCCAGGATAATGCTTTTTACATAATGCTTTCTCCAAATTTATTCTCTGCAACATTTGGTTTAAAACAAATCACATCACAACTAGAGACCATACTCATAAGTGAAATAAATCAAACATACATGTGCAAGCACCGCATTGTTTCTCTA
>NW_004955496.1:7312460-7348785 GCF_000276665.1 Chinchilla lanigera | reverse complement strand
CCTTTCCTTTCTTTTCCTTTCCTTTCTTTTCCTTTCCTTTCCTTTTCTTTTCTTTTCCTTTCTTTTCTTTTTTTGAGACAGGGTTTCGCTATGCAGTTCAGGCTGGCCTTGAGCTCACTATGTAGCCCAGGCTGGTCTCCAACTCACAGTGATCCTCCAGCCTCAGCATCCCGAGTGATGGGATTACAGGTGTGCACCACCATGCCCAGCTCACCCTAATTATTGCTACCTAACAATCTTCTGGTTTTGTCTTTGTTTTCACTAACACATTGGAATTTCGCTCAAAATGTTGCTTCTCAGCACCAACCATACTATTACCCTTGCTACTGTCTATGTATCCAGATGTATCTTTTTTCCTCCATTTGAGTGGACAGTCACAACTGAGCCATAATCTCAGACTTCATTTTCTTAGCACTGATTCTTCCACTACAGTCACTATTTATATGGGTCTTTTGCTTTTCCATGCTCATGACAGTTCTGTAGCTTCCATCTTTTACCTTACATACAGCTTAGCATTTTAGTGAGAAAGTGAAGTTGCTAATGGAGACAACACCATTCCTTCAAATCAAACAACCTTCAGTACCTCAAACTATGGTACGTGTGTCTGGGGGGTCAGAATCATGTGATAGAGAAGCCACAGTTTTCTGTAAACAGAGATCAGAAGAATGTCAACCTAAAATACTGTACTACTACACACAATGCTGCTTCTCTGTGGGCAATCTGTTTTTTTCCTCTTTGTATCATTTAGAGAAAATCTACATTTCTTAGTATGAAATTCAAACTTCTTTGTTACCTGGAAACCATTCTTCTCTTCTTCCTCCACTCATCATTCGTTCTTCTCAGAAATGCTATCTTCTGCATTTTGGAACATGATGGGGTTTCTCTCGCTTTGTATGGGTCGCCTTATTGAGTTCTCACTGGGAAATACTTTTTACTGATCTGCTTTGCATTGCAAGCCCCCCTGCCTTTCCTGCCAGTTATAATTTCTTCCAGGTGGGGATTTTGAAAGCCGTTAATAAACGCCTCTTCTTTTACCTCCCTTTTGGTAGAAACAACTTGCCCTTTGCACTTTATGCAACTTTCTATCATGTGCTGCTCACACTGATGCAGTTTCTGATTTCCATCTCCTGTGTTTGGATTGTGATTGTGAACCCTTTGTGGGTGGGGACTCTGTTCTTCAAACTTCTTTCAGTGTTGTCCAGTATCTGGTAATAGTGCACGGTGTTTCATGTATTCTTAGGGAACTTTTGTGGAAAGGAAGGGAAGAAAGAGTAAAGGAAAATTCATTGTAGCTGTTCCGTTATCAGACGAAGCAATTGCTAATGTCTGGTATAATTTTATGTGAGTTGAAATGTTTCTGTCTTGACAGTGTAATATAACTAATGGATAGGTGAACATATTATTCCGTAAATGGCCCATACAGCACATGAATAAAATCAGTTGCTTTATTTAGTACCCAAACTACCCTAAGTTTCCCTTGCAACTTCAAAAACCCACTATCAGTGCTCAGGACAGCAGGGCCACTGAGTCAAATACCTTCCCAACTAGATGTGTGCCTGTCTATGAAAGCATAATCATGACTTGACTGATAGATACTAAAATGTAGTTCACAAGCAGCTGCTTTTGTGGCTTATCATTTGAATCAAGTTTCTAAGAATGTCTTTGAGACTATAACCTGTGAGACTTCAGAACTGGATCAAGAATATAAAATCATTTCAAATATTGTAAGTAAAAAAATCTAATAAGCATCAGAGCTGCTCAATAATTTGCTAGGAAATAAAATCAGTACTTAAATGTTATGTGTTAAATACTTTTTAAAGACAAGATGAACAGGTATATAATAATAGTTATTAAACCTATAAAGCTGAATTATTTCTTTGACTTTTTAAACCTATGACTAGATACACAAATACTTTTCCCATCTGAGTGAATCATCTTCCTGTTCACCACCAGTGTAAATACTTGACCTCCTATTGAGAATCTGGCCTCTGGCATTTTTCCCATCGACTCCATCCCCATTGATGGTATTTCAAACTCTTTTAGGCAAACCTCCCTCTGCTTCTGTATCTGTGTGACCCTTGTGGCTGTCCATACTCACCAGTCCAGCCACAGACCTTTGGGAACCATTGTAGCTGCCACTTCTGGACCCTTGCCTAGTTCAGTAGCACTAAATCCTTGTCAACCTCACTTGGAGGGCCATGATTTCAGCCTTGGAACTCTGTATTACAAATGGACTTCTCTGCTGTTTTGCTCACCTCATTTATCTTTTCCATTGACTAGCATAGTCCATCTGTTATTATTTCTTCTGTTTTACCTATGTCTTCCCCATTTTCCATTTCTCTCATGTGAGATGGCATAGTCTGTATGATGTCTGCCAAAGAAGAGACGTAAGACGCAGTATGAGAATCTCTTAACTACCCCAAGAGATTTTGACTTGGCAGGTGAGTGATACAGCCATGTTGCAAAGACACAATAACCCATTTATCCTCCATGCTGACTCACCTGGGAAAGGGCTGTGACATGGGTAGTTGCCTCTATGGGAATTCTAAACCTGTGTACACATATCCCCTGCTCTGATTTGTACCCAAAGGGACAGGACCTTGGCAAATGTTCTAATCAAAGACAAATGAAGCAAAAGGAGGTGTAAAGCAAACAGGAAAGAAAATATTGTCAGTTCTGAGCTAAGCTGGCTCTTTCGCTGACTGACCACCTTCCATTCTGTTTTCTGAGACTCTCATCTGCACAGCACCTAACACCGGGGCAGTGTCTCTGGACCTGCCTTAGGGTTACCAGAGGACCATTCAGTCAGTTCTGTCCTGGTCTTGATAAACAAACAAATAACAAGAAATAGCAGATGTTAGACTATGGGCCTGGGGTCTGTCTCTGTTCTACAAAAAGTAAAACCTCAATGAAAACCTCAATGTTTGTATGTGTTCTCTTTTTGTGTATCAGAAATAATGATGGTAATGGTGGCAGTCTTTTCTAATGAACTGGTAAAGATAAACTAGAATTTTCAAAGTGAATATTCTGTATTGAAAGACATATTCTGTTGGTCAAAAATATAATTCCACATGTTTTACTGGAAGAATTATTTCACAAATACTGAGAGAAACCTGTCTTCTCAAGCAATTAGTAATATAATAGATAAAATTAATATCTGCTATTTACCTAGATAGAATATTCTATAATGTAGAGCACAAATACACATACACACATGCATACACATATAAATACACACATCTGTGTCTATCCCAAAGCAGGTAAGCTTAATCATCAACTTGACTGGATCAAGAGACTTCTGGGCAGGTGACTTGATCATGGGTGTTCAACACTCATCTGTGTATTGATCCAGATGCTCATAGCTGAGTACTCTTAGGAGGTGGGGCCCAGTTAGAGATGGATCACTAGGGGCTGTTTCTGGAGGGTGTATCTCTCACTGCTACTCTCCTCCTGTGTTTTGCTTCCTGGAAGCCATGAAGGGAGCAGCTTTACTCCTTTCTGCCCTCTTACCATGATGCACCACCTCTCCTCAGACCCACAGCCATGGAAAAAGTAGACCATGGACTAGAGCCACTGTAACAGAGAGCCAATAAACCATTTCCTTTTTCAAGTTGTCTATGTCAGGCATTTTGTCCCAGCAATGGAAAAGTTGACCAATATAATGTTGAAATTTTATTTACTTAAAATTTTACACCTGTAAAATACTTCTTTTAATATAAGGTCGAAAATTTTAAGAAACATTAATTCATGTACAAGGCACATGTACAAGATATTTGTCTAATTACTAAAGAGAACATATTGTTGTAATATAAATATACTGATTTCAAAAATGTCCTCTTATCTAAAGTGTTTATAAATATCTGAATTTTCCATGGTGTTTAACTGCTTTGCATGTGAACATATTTACCTTATCTTCTCAGTCCTACTGTTTTAGTCAGCTTTCTGGAACCATAACAAAATACTTGGAATAATTAACTTATAAAGAGGAAAGTTTTATTTTGGCTCACAGTTTTGGAGGTCTTGGTACATGGTCAGTTGGCTGCATTTCTTTTATGACTGGGGAGAGGTAGCATGTAATGGCTGGGGGGGGGGCACAATTGGCCACAGCTGTTCACCTCATGGCCATCTAGAAAGAGGCATAGGTTGGAGTCATGCTGCCTAAACCTAAGACTATCTGGGACTAGCAGGGGCTGGCCATGAGGAGGAAGCAGCCACTTCCTAGAGACCTGGGGGAGAACGTGTCCTTGCCAAGCCTGGACTTTATACTTCCACCCTCCAGGACCGATAGAATAAATTTCTGTGTTCTAACCCATAAAGTTTCTGGTGTTAACAAAAGAGAGGGAATCATGAGGCTGCTGTGGGATACACAGAAAGTGTATAGACAATCCAAGGAGAAAGAGTTGAGACTTGACATTTGCTGTTGGCTTTGAAAGATAGAAACATTCTAAATGAAGGAAAATGCTAGCTCTTGTCCTCTGCCAGGTATGAGTATTGATACCCCTTTCAGTGGCTTTCTACATCTATTTCCTTTGGTCAGTCTTACTAGATATAAATAACTGTTGAACTCACTATTTCTAGAAGAAGGTGTAAGAGAGGGAACTGATCTTCCTGCCCTTAGCCAGTTTGCTTGGAATGGGCTGTGGGATCATGAAATTAATAAACTTTCTCTAGCAGCTTTCTTTCCTCTCCTTGACTTGAATCTATTGTGGAAACTCTGACTTGACCCTCATTTGTAATTCATCTCCACTGCCAAGTTTAGAATTCTGTATTGAATCTTAACTTGCTTACCTGAGATTAGGACACCATATGTAATTTTTTATTGCAGTTTTCAGTCAGAGACTAGACTGTTTTTGTTGACTCCTATTTCCTGAGAGAGGTCTCCTTCAGGTCAGACTAGTGCCTAACTCTAATATTTACCTTGTCTGTGGTGGGCAGAATTGTGTCCCTCACTAAGATAGCTACCTCCTGTTCACCAGAGTCTATGGATAGGATTGGCTGTACAGCAAGAAGAAATTGAGTTTAAAATAGAATTGAGTTTGCTAATGCCCTCTCCTTGAGTTGGAGGGTATACTGTGGGTCATCCAAGTGATTACAGTGTACTTAGAGTCCTTAAGAGTGAAAAACACAGGGAGCAGAGTTGGTGATTCAGGGTAAATAAGAGTCTGCCACTTCTAAATTTGAAGGTAGAATCAAGCCACAACCAAGATATGCAGGTGACCCCTGGAAACTGGGCAGAAGATTCTCTCTATGTGTCCAGAAGAAGGGAGCTTGCTGTCCTCTTCATTTAGTTCAGCAGAATCTGTCTCAGACCTATACCCTCTGGAGCTCTGGCTTTGCTGCTTTAAGCCACCATGTCTTTGGTCATTGTTATAAAGACAGCAGGAAGTGAATACACTACCCTTCCAAAAACCAGGCTTTATAATATCAGAGTTAGCTGGTTTCAAGCCGAGTTTATAAAATTCTCTTGTTTTCTGAAATCAAGGGAGAATTAACTTGTAGTTAATATTGTAGATTTTGGAGTCCAACAAAGCAAAATTTTCCCTGCACTGACTGCTGGCTAAATGGCCCGTAAGTGTTGTATTTTCTCTGTTCTCAGTTTCATTCTGTTTAATGAGGAATATACTTTCTTCCTTAGCTGGTTTGAGGGTGAATTGAAATAAGGTATGGAAAGTGCTTACCTTGCTCACAGCAATGGAAAAAGTTGTGAATTATTTAAGATTTCTCCCCTCCCTTGACTCCAGGGGCAAGTTCTCCTGTCAGTTTGCATGATGATATTCGATAATGGGAGTAGAAAAGAAATCTGAAGCCAAATCAGGAAGTGTCTTTCATCACATACTACTCAGGAGCTGTGGTTTAATTTTCCAAATAAGGGATAATCATTTAAATTTAAAATGTTTCCTGTTTCAAAAAGAATTTGTCTAACAGGTCTACTACAACCTACAGATACCCACAGAAGTAAAGAAAGAAGTCAGGGTCATAAGTCTGCCAAAAACAAGGACTGGAATCAGTGTTTCACTGGAGAATGGAAGAAGACCTTCAGTAATGACACAGCAGGAGTGTAAAGTAGAAAGAATGGTAATGGGGAAGCTTATTATTCTTCTGAAACATCTTGCTTGCAGGTAGCTCTTCTTGCCCCACTGGCCCCGTGTTAGAAAACACCAGACTTTAACAATCTGGAAAAGATCTTTTTGTTTGGTTTGGTTTTTGGTACTGAGAATCGAACTCAGGACTTTGTGCTTGCCAGGCAGGCACTGTGCTGCTGAGCTACACCCTCAGCCTTAGAAAAGATTTTGTAATCCTGTATATAGTGTTTTCCAAGAGAAATTTTGTCTTTCTCACTCTCACATGTTTCCTTCTGTTTCTTCCCTAGCACCCCTTGGCCTTGTAGGGGAAATGGTGGGAGGGAACCATGGTCCTTCATTTCAACACAGGAGGTAATCTTCCTCCTCTCAATCCCCAGAGGCAGGGGTTCAGAGAGGATTTGCTTTCAAAATAACAAATACCACACACAAAATGAACTGCAGGTATTCACAGCTCCATTATTTCTATGCTAAACAACATGAATAGAAGAAAGATTCAAAATCTAAGCTAATACAATTATACTTAAGTGAAACTCTGATGTTGTGGTTCAGCTTTGTGCTTAATTGTGAACACAAAACATTTGTTGAAGTCCTAACCCTATCATTTCAGAATGTGACATTATTGGACAAGGTTGCTGCAGGTAATTATCTGAGTTAGGAGAGTTCACACTGGAGTAGGATGCATTTCTGATCCCCCTTCAGAAGAGGAGGCAAGAGACAGGCAGTAGGGAGGAGAAGTGAAACACAGAGAGAGGAGAGATCTACATGACTGGAGAAGGATGTCAGGGATTGCAGGCAGATGAAGCTCAGGGGTAAGAAAAGGCAAGGAAGGGCCTTGTAGGCCCCCGGAAGGAGGACTTCCAGCACACAGGAAGCCATGGACAGGGAGTGCTGGTCTTCCAGCTGGCTAGCTTTTTGCCTCATAGGCCCCCGGAGGGAGGGGCCCCGGCACACAGGGAGGCACAGGGGGGAAGGGCTGACCTTCGGACCAGAGGCTCACTCCCTGCCTCATAGGCCCCCGGAAGAGGGCTTCTGGCGCACAGGGACCCACGGGCGGGAAGCGCCGGTCTTCCGGCTGGCTAGCTTCCTGCCTTGTAGGGCCCTGGAGGGAGGGCCCCCAGTGCATGGGGAGCCATGTGGCAGCAAGCACTGTTGCGTGCCAGCCCTTAGGCCGGCACCCGCCACTCAATTGAGATCTATCAAGACACAGAGAAACAATGACACAATTGGCCCACCATGCACAGACTGCAGATACCCACCCACGGACGTGTGTGAATCATTCAAACATTGAACAACCCCTAGGAATACATGCCATACAACGTGCCACTCTTGCTCCTGCCATTGAGAACCAGAAAGGTCCAGAGCTAGCGGAGGAGCAGCTGTTGAACAAGGACTCAGAGAACATGAGAATGCAGACTAAGCCCACGGAGTCAGAGGTCCTGTGGACTGGGGTCACGAGAGCCGCTCAGAAGCTGTAAACCAGGAAGACTGTGCACAATACCTGCAGAGACTCCCTGGAAGCCTTTCTTCCCCTGACAGTACAGGCTGTGGTGGAGCTCTGGAGAAGTCTGCAGCAGGATTCCTTCTGCCTGTGCTGACAGTTGGGGAGAGGACACTAACTGATTGTGGGGTCCCAATGCAATGGGAGGCTGGAGAGAAAATGCTACAAAAAATGGCTTTGGCCCCAGATGACTCACTAGATTTTTGACAACCCTTAGGCTGTAACTACTTGTTAGAGCCTTCTTGTGTATCTCTGTCTTCCTGAGAAACCACTTCAAAGATACCACCATGTATTACAGCAGTCATTGATATTTTCCTACTAATCTATCCATAACTTTGTAATGTTTGCATTGTTCCTATCCTATTTCATAAATGGATCCATGTTTATTATTATGTGTCTCCTACAACAACCATTGAGAATCACTGAATGATTATTCAGTAGGTCATTCATGTATAGTTCTATTTATATTCTTTAGAAGCCACTTTGAAGATACCTAAGTATAGTACAACAACTATTGATAATCTTCTACCTCTTTTGTCTGTAACTCACTATCACTTGTCTATTTGTTTTCCTGAGAAACTATCTTGTAGATAACAATATGTAAAACAATAACCATTGATAATTTCCTACCATTTTGTCTGTAATTTGGTAAGCCCCCCCATTATTATGTTATCCTTCATTTACTCTTTAAAATAAAAAAAATTTTAAAAAAAAGGAAAGGCAAGGAAGGAATGCACCCATCACAACTCAATTTCTGACCTCTACAATGGTGGGAGGATGAGTTTCTGTTATATTGAGTCACCCAATTTTGGAGACTTTGCCATAGCATCTTTAGGAAATAAATGTACTGCTGGTATGCACAATAGCATAATTATGTAAGGTGAATTATATGAAGTGGAAGTGGTGTCAGGACTGGGGAAGTCCTGAGGTTCTACCCTGCTTGCAAACTAACAGTTCTGCCTACCACAGGATGCTGTGGAGGACACGAGTCTCTGGGGTCAGAAACGAAGCACATCAGGTACCATGAGCTTGATGTCCAAATCGGTTCTCCAGCCTCATCGAGACACAGTGGCACACAATGACAACAATCCAAAATGAAAAGGACATGGAAAACTTAGAGATAAACAGGGGTTAGGACAATAGGAACTGCTGTATACATAAATAAAAATAGAGCCAAATTGGTTGCAAAACATGAAATAATAAATTATATCATTCTTTGTGTCTGTTAGTTTATGTGTGTGTAGCAACAAAAATACCCAAGGTCTCAGTGGCTGATAAGTATTTTTCTTACTCATAGATTTGTAATCTGTTGTGACTATGTCAGGTTCTCTGGAAATAGAACCTAATATGAGGATGTTTATACAAGTGATTCATTAAAGAAATACCCATAGGTAAAATCCTTAAGGGAGTGCAGACAGCAGGCCAAAGTGGAACAAGTTGCCAAAGATCTCAGTTCAAGCTAAGTCTGATGTATGCAGAGGGAACTTTGGAAGGTAATCAATGTATGTCCCACCTTGAGGAAAAGGGCTGAACTTCATACTCTCAGAGAAGATCCCATCCTGTTCCGAGAGAGCCAAGATGACTCTCGGGAAGAAGTTGCTGTTAGCTTTGGCAGCCTGTCCTTAGGCAGCTGGGGGCTGAATACCACATTCAAGGAGGGAACTTTGGAAGAACGCAGCACCACACACTGCAATAGACCTGAGGACAGAGGAGGAAATCTAACTGTGGTCATTGGAATTCTCCAAGATGATGCCCCCCAGTAGGAACAGCTTGCCACAAGCAAAGACAAGATAATGACAGTCTCTTTAATAACTTTAAAATATTGAAAGCCACATAATACATAATTTTAAAAGATTGAATTGAATTCCAACAAAAACATTTGAAAATAGAATCCAACTAATGTACCCTAGCAGAAGCTTTATTACAGAAGGCAGAATCCACAAACCTGAAGAAGAGAACCAAGGATGCTATTCTCCACCAGTGGACAGAAATCAGACTGAGCTTAGATTCTAAACAAAACCGCTTCCTAGAGGATGGTGGGATTGCGTCTACAGAAGCTAGGATTTTAAAGAAAAGAATTCTTGCTAATTACTCTTACATAGTTATGCTTAATACATGGAGTCATATAAAGCCATTCAAACATTTTCAAGAGTTTGCAAAAGATTGCATGTAGGTCACATTTTACTTTAACACTGTGGGCTGTAACATCATCAGCATCTGCAGCAACACAGATTCCCAGCAGTTCAAGCACGTGACAACAGAATATCCAGAAGGGAAGCAGATCTCAGACTTAGAAACTCATAGTCTAGGTGACACTAGGACTTGGGTCATTTCCCTTTTGTCCTGCCACCCTGTTTTATTCGTAGCTCACTACCATGCTGGGAACAGAAGTGAGATCCTTACTTCTGGTGCGTCTGTCACCCTGACCTCTCTGCACTCTGACATATAGGTTTGTTGGCCACAATCAGATCATGCACGTTTCATTCTCCTTTCATAAACCAACACTTTGTAAAGGAAACGTGATTTTAATGAGTCAATGGTGGTCATTGGTTCAGTGAATTTTCTAAATAGACAAATACAAATTATACATATTTGTGGTGTACAAAATGATATTTTTATGTGTGTTTACATTGTGAAATGGTTATCACAATCAAGTTAATTTGCATGTCCATCACCTCATAAAATTATCTTTGTGTGTTGAGCATATTTAGGGTTTCACTCAGCAAATTTCGAGTACTCAGTGCAGTTGCATTAGCTAGAATTACCATGCTGCAGTTTACATCCCCATCTTCATCTTGTGTAACTGAAATTTTGTACTTTTCCATCTCACCATTCCCCACCTAGAAACAAGCATGCTGTCCTCTGATTCTGTGATTTTGATTATTTTATAATGAGATCCTACAGTTTTTCATCTTTTTTTCTGCTGATTTACAACAGCTGTACCCTTTCTCTTATTATTAGCACAATATCCTTCAGGGCCATCCATGTTGACGCAAATGACAGCATTTTCTTTCATGAAAAAAACTAAATAATATTTCACTGCATGTGCGTATATGGCTCATGTACCTTAACGTTTCTATCCATGAATAGATAGGATGAATCTATCCCTTGGCAATTGCATCAGTGCTTGTCCTGCATTGATTGAAATGATCATATGACTTTTGTCCTTCATATGTAATCCATAATGATTGATTTGCACATATCAAATCATCTCTGCATGCCAAGTATAAATCTCAATTGATATGTTGTACACACCTTTTTATGTGCTGTCAAGTTTTGTTTGCTAGCACTTTATCCAGAATTTTTGCATTTATGTTCACGAGGGACGTTGGGACATAATTTTCTTTTCTTAGAAGGTGCTTCTCTGGCTTTCATATTAAGAAAATTTTGTTCTTGTAAAATGAGCTTGTAAGGGTTCCCTCCTGTTCTGTTTTTAGAAAAAGATTGAGAAGGACTGGCATAAATTCTTGAAATATTTAGGAAAATGCATTAATGAACCCATCTGGTTCTGAGTTTTTCTAGCTGAAAGGTTTTTGATTATCAGTTCAATTTGTTATTCCTTAGGGGTCTCGTCAGATTTTTTATTGCTTCACGATTCAGTCTTGGTAATTTTTGTTTCTAGGAATGTATCTGTTTCTTCTTGGCTATCTGATTACCTACAGATAATTAATTATTCATGGTAGTCCCTTGTGAGGCTTTATTTTTCTGTGGCATCTGTTGTTATGGATCCATTTTCATTTCTCATTTTGTCTTCTGTCCTCTTTTTGGTCATTGTCAATTTCCTTTACTTTTTTCAAGGCATCAACCCTTAGTTTTATTAACCCTTACTATTGCTTCTTAGTCTTTATTTCATTCATTTCTGCTCTGGTCTTTGCTATCGCCTTCCTAATACCTACTATGGGCTTAATTTATTTTTCTCTTTCTAGATTCTCGATGTGTTAAGTTAAGCTTATTATGCAATCATTCTTTTTTTCTCAGTATAAGTGTCTATCGCAATAAAATTTCCTCAGTTACTCCTTTCACTACATTTGAGAACTTTTGGCATGCTATGTTCTCATTTTCATTTGTCTTGAGACTCTTTTAAATTTGATCCAGTGGTTGTTCTAGAGCATGTTGGTTAATTTCCACATACTTGTAAATTTTCCAGTTTTCCTCCTGCTACTGATTTTTACTTCCAAACCACTGTGGTAAGCGAAGATATTTGGTATAGCTTCAATCTTTTGTTAAGATATTTTTTGGGCCAAATGTATAATCACTCCTGCAGAATGTTCCATGTGAGTTTAAAAATAATGTGTATTCTGCTGTTTTTGGATGAATTTTCTGATTGCATCTGTGATGTGTAATTGGGTTATAGTATTGTTTTAATCCTCTACTTCTTTATTGATTTTATGTCTGGATGCAGCATCTTTTGATGAGAATAGGTATTGGAATGCCTTACTGTGATTGAACTGGTATCTTTTCTCCCTTCTGACATTTGTTTCATATTGCATTGTTGGGTATGCATGTGTTTACAATGGTTATACCCTCTCCCTTATTACTGCATCTTTATCTCTTAGCATAGTTTTTCAGTTGAAGTCTATTTTAATTGATATAAGGTAAGCCCCCCTGCTTTCTTTTGGTTTCTATTTGCACAAAATATCTTTTCCTATCCCTTTGTGTCCAGCCTATGTACGTCCTTAAAGGTGATGCCTTTTGGAGGCAGCATGTATTGGGCATGGTTTTCTAACTTCATTAAATCACTCTTTGTTTCTTGATAAGATGTCCTGGCACTGGAGTCTGTAGGTGTTGGTCCTGGTTCCCAAGGGTTGCCTGTGTCTGTCTGCACAAGCGGCTTTGCACCAAGGTCTGCTGGCAAAACCTGGACTGTTGATCTGCTGGAATCTGGGTCAGCTGGGACCAGCCAGGGGCCAGGATTCACTGAGGTAAGGCCGGTGCTGGAGGCAGCAGAGGATTCAGCCTTCATGTCCTCAATTCTCTCCATGCTGTGCTGGAGAAGCTAAGGAAAGCAGTGACACAGGTGATGCAAACTGTCCTTCCTAACGTGTCAATGCATCTGTTCTCCTTTTGCACTCCAGCCAGTTCTATAATGTTTCATTGGGTTTTCTAGCTATGCAAAGGTAGTATGTGCATAGCTGATGTTTCTGTGAGGGAACAAGTTCTAAAATCTCTGATGTCTGTGTCTTGTTGACGTCACTCCTTCAGATTCTTCTTTTGCTTTTTAGATAAGAAACATAGTCATTTTATCCTATGTATTAGATCACTTAAAGACCAGAAGTGCTTGGGGGTGTATTTTGATTGCCTGCTTGTCCTGGTTCTCACAGTGAATATACAATTATATTTGCCAAAAAATTACTTGTAAAATTGAGGTTCGTGAAGAACTCTGTAGTGAGGATCATCTCAGGCCTTTGGGAGGGTGGAAATCAAGGATCACCTATGTCTGGATTCCATGTTTGTAGTAGTAGAGCAATCAGAGTTATCAGCATAGGATGGTTTACTTTAGGGTCTAATCTCAAAGTGAACCCACAGTGGTGTCTCCAAGTCCTTACCTTGGTAAGCTTTATTTTCTACCCCAGAACCTTTCAAGCTGCTAAAAGCATGGTTCATTTTTACAGATTCCACTTCCACTTGCTAAGTGACCTTCAGGGCAGGACAGATTTGAGCACTAGGCTCTCCTCTCCAACATCCTCATTTATCCTGTGCTTTAGAGGGCAACTGCCCCACAGTTTGGATACAGATGTACCAATACTATAGGCTTGTCATTTGTTTTGGGTTTTGTGTTTGCTGGTTTGTGCCTTCAAGTCAACGTCCCCTTCAGCTCCTTCAGCTGTCAGCATCAGAGCTGTGTCTGATCACACAGCTCACCATCACTTCCGTGAGGCCTCTTGCAGCTTGAAGTCGACAAATAATTTTCTTTTTTTTTTTTTTTTTTTTTTTTTTTGTACCGGGAATCAAACTCAGGACTTTACACTTGCCAGGCAGGTGCTTATGCCACTGAGCTACGTCCCTGGCCTGACAAATAATTTTCTGCCTTATTTGAAGACATTTAAAGAGTCCTTCATTGTATTGTGGCTCAGTCTTTCTCCACAAAGACTTATTATATAAAGTCTTAGGATACAGTATAGAGGATTATAAACAAAGGGCTCCTTTTCTTTTCCTTAAGAATAAAGTTTAAAGGGGAAATGCAATGGCCTTTTTTACGACTAAGAAATTCCATAATAATTTTCAGCACATTTAAAAAGTTATATAGCCCAAGTATTTTTATCTGTAAGTCTTGCTATTTAATTGGTGATAGCTGACAGGAATCCAAAGGTAGGTATTAGTTGCTGAGCGCCCCTCCTTACATCATTTTTATCTAGAAGGTATGGCTATTTGTACTTACCTTTAATTCATGTTTGTGTGCATGACTTCAAATATGAAAAAGTCAGACTGAAGAATAGTAGGGGCTGCATAAAAATCATATTAGTATTTGCCATTTGTCTTTAAAAGACTTGTTAGTTTAGTTTTCTTTGTTGTTTTTCAATAGTTTTCTGATTTTATTTTAAATGCAGAATCATGCACAACTATATTACTATGCTCACAATTATGTAAGCTTAAAATAAAAATTTGAAGAAAATCCTCACAAAATATTACTACTTGCAACTAACTCTACATTATAGGGATGGTGACATCTATTATTTTCAGTTTTTTTAATGTTCCCAGATTTCCCCTAAAATACACTTATTACTGCTTTAAATTGAAAAGAATAACTAAACAAAAATGTATACAGAGTTTGGGGTATAATAACACTATATTCACTGTTGTACTTCAGAAATTTCCCTTTAACAGGGCATAGGGAAGTACTGTCTCAGAAAATCTTGTAAAGCTGTGACATTACTTTAGCTGAGATTTATTGGTGACTAACTGTGCAGTGAGAGTGTTGTGTTAGCAGGAAGCCCAGATACCAAAGCCACAGCAGAGATGGGTGAACAACATGTGGCGAGGTTTTAGACCCAACTGGGAAGAGGAACCTGGACTTCACACGGTTTGAAGATATGATGGTCATTCTAAGATAATAAGGGAAATGGAAGTCAAAGCACACTGGGAAGTGTTGTGCCTAATCACACTCTGAGTAGTGTGTATCCTTTAAGTTGTTTGCCATTTCTAGGTGGGAGGACCTAGACCTGGGGTCTCCTTTCACACAAACAACCTGACAGGTAGGTTGCTATAGCAATGTGCCCATGATGAGGTGGCTGCAACAACAGAAATTTATCTCCCAACAGTTCTGGAGTTGGAGGCCATGGTCAAGGTGTTGGTAGATTGGTTTCTGCTGAGGCCTCTCCACTTAAGAATGTTTTCCTTCCCCCTTCATTTCATATGGTCCTTCTGCAAGTGTGTCTCGTAGTCTCGTCATGCCAAATTCCCCCTTGCTATATGAATACTAGGCTGGGTTAGGGTCTTCCTCACTGCTTTACTGTAACTCCAAATCACCTCTTTAACGCTTTTACCTCCAAGTCCAATCACATTCAGAGGTCTTGAACACTTGAAGTTCACTTCTTCTCACATGAAAAATATATTTACCTGCAGCTTAACAATCCAGAAATCTTAACCAACATGAGCACCAACTCCATGTCCCAATCTCATCTCACATCATCTGAACAAGGCATGGATGAGACTGGAGGTAACAGGAGACAAAATCCTCTCCAGCAAGGAACCTGGGTGACCAGGCCAGTTGTCTGCCTCCCACATAGAGTGGTGAAACAGGCACAGGGTGAAATGCTCCCCTCTAAGAAGGAGACCCTAAGAACACAGGGTCATGGGGCCCAAGCAAACAGAAAACCAGAGGGGCAAATTTCACCAGGGAGGCAGTACTTAGGCACATATTACTTATACATAA
Source organism: Chinchilla lanigera (assembly GCF_000276665.1). Classification (NCBI taxonomy): domain Eukaryota; kingdom Metazoa; phylum Chordata; class Mammalia; order Rodentia; family Chinchillidae; genus Chinchilla; species Chinchilla lanigera. The sequence continues at coordinate 7,333,331 of NW_004955496.1, read as the reverse complement.
AAACAAACAGGGAAATATGAAAATAAGGGTGATTACTTCATTATCACCAAGAGAGGAAATGCAGTCAGGATCTGACATCCCAGCTTGACCCTGATCAAATTGTCAACCAGCTTCATCATCATTATTCCTGTGGATAATGAAATTTAGAGTGTTTTTAAGACTCCTAAAACATTTCACTCTTTTTCAAATTCTCTCACTGAGGTGCATCACTTCCGTAATTACATAATTAGAAAAATATATACAATTATTAAAAGAAGAGACAAGTTTTTGTCAGTGTGAATCTTAGGATACAACCAACAGATAAGACCTTTGTATAAATTAGACAAAAGGGGAATTTATAGAAAGTTATTGCAGTGATCAGACAATCACAAGGATGGCAGGAACATCACATCAGAAGTCTGGGATTTGAGACCTCGGGGGAACCAGGCGATGGAGCTGGTTAATCTGACTAGGGTCAAGCTGGGATGTCAGATCCTGACTGCATTTGCTATCTTGGTGAGCTCTGGATTGAAGTGTCAGATTGGATTAACTTGGGGCTTAGGACCATCCTTAGCATTTAGGGGTCCCACTAACAAAGGATATCATTAAGTAGAGAGAATCCCCTAAAGGAAATCAGTATGTTACCAAGGAAAGAGAGGCCTTCAACAGAAGTCTCCACTATAAGATGAAGCAGCAAATCTAAGACTTGTGTCATATTGTCAAGATGGGATTCCAACTTAAATAGGCCAAGCAGGAGCATTATCCTCATGTATATCACTTCTGGAAGTCTGAGCACCGTCTGACATGCATTCTGGTTACTTATCAGACATGAATAATTTCTTTCCCAAATCTACAGATGTCTCAAAATGAAAGTTTTCATTTTTAAAAGTTCATATTTTTTTCTTCCTTTGCAATTTTTTTAAAGATAGTATCAAATTTGTGTTTTGTTTCCTTTCTCAGTAAAAACATCATCAAGTAACCAGTTTTAATAGCTCATTATTCATTTTTCTTACAAGTTATTAATTCTACCCTCAAGGCCAATCTTTAAATTGCCTGCAACTTTCTAGATGATATATTGACTACTTACTTTCAGCTTTACAAGTATTCTTTAATAACCATTTCAAAAGTCCATAATAGTGATCTATTCCTCATGCTGTACTTGTAAAAATTCTTTGATACCCTAGTGGTGCTTTAGGAAATCTCTTGAAAGAAGTTCTAAATAAATTATATCTACTGGTTCTCTGGTATGTTTTTTTAAAAGTATATCCTTTCAGGTATCCAAAACACCAGAGAAAGCTTACACCTATAAAACTATACAAACAACATTCTTCTGTATGTATATAAAACCTAACTTCACTTTCAGGTGTTTTCTTAAGTGTTAAAGTAGCTTCAGTGATTTAACATGCTCACAGCAACACAATTTGAGTAGGTTGTAAACTGGGATTTGGAAAAGAAATCTAAATTCTCAGGTCTGTTTATCCTGTGAAGTGATTATGAATCCTAACCATGTCCTGTCTCCCAGTGCACTGCTTTGAAGGCCACGAGGGAGAAATGTTACAGTAACAATATCCAGATGGCCAAAGATCAACTAACATTAGTGTTTGGAAACAATGCATCTATCCATCAGGGATAGACAGCTATACCATATGAAATACTATCATGACAAATGGGAAATTCAATTCTTTATCGTTCTGATAAAGCAAACAACAGAGATTTAATACTTCCCTTGTGTGATTTCAAAAGCATATGTTGGTTTTTGTCTGGTCCTTTCTTCCAAACATCTTTATGTTTGAAAAAGAAAAGATCTTAGGAAGAGTAATGAGTTTTTCATTTTGAGGCCTCAGAATAATCCCGATGCTTCGCTTTCCTGATTCTGCTTCCAGACACAAGTCATAAGCTTTTCTCACAGTCTGTCTTTTCTGTTGAAACCTCACCTGTACTTTGCTATGTTGACTTCCTACACAAAATAAAAAGCAATGGATTAATGTTAATTTAGTGTCAGTCTGAATATTTCCTTAATCTCCCTTGATCCTTTATCCACCTACATAAACAGCATGAGGATTCCACATGTCCTCCACCCAGAACTGCAGATTTGGCCAATACTCATCAAAGGTGAAATAGTCATGCAGTATCTGAGAAAAATCATTGTCCAGTCCCAGTGGCTGCAGGGCAAAAGTTTACATTTTGTACGAAGTCTTTTCTGTTGATGCAACACTGAAAAGCTTGCACATTCCTGAGGAAAAAGTTTCCTGGCAAGATTTCTGTGATGGTTCAGGAGAAATGGGGCAAAAGGTGAGGGGGCACTTATGTGACCCTGCAATGACAGTTTTTACCTGGAACCACAAAGGCCACACCAGTGACCTGAGCCTGTATCGTCCCTGCCCCCCAGGACACCTTCAACAGTGCACTGGGCAACTCCCTGGGTGCCACAGGGGCTCTGCTCAGTGGGTCCTGCACCAATGTGATTTTTTGTCCAAACAAGTGAAGTTTCCAAGTTATCTTATTGACATACTTATCTTTCCTGTGACCCAGAATATAGGACAGATACTTAATTTTTTAATTTATCCAATTTATGGGTCTTCTGTCACTTTATCTGTCAGGCATTGATGATCTTCTCTTGAAATCATTTTTTAGTTGTATTTTCCTTCTCACCATATTATTTCATCACAGATTACTATTACATTGGCTCCCTCTGAGTTATCTTCTAAAAAACAAAAAGCAGTGTGTTCTAAACAATAATGTAGAATCTCTTCGGGTTACACGTAAGAAACAGTAGTATGGTAACTTATCATATTACACATGCTGATCTTCACTTTCTAAATCTTTTAAAACACTCATTCACTTAGATTTGTCTTGCTCTCCACTGCAAGACTGAGTGTAGTAAACAGTCCCTGCTTCTATAAAGCTAAAAATAAATGAGCAGATGAGATGCTTATAAGTACTGTAGAATGATATAATGTGACTTGGCAGAGAGTGGCAAATAGTGCCAGAGTTGATGGAATGACCCAGGAAAGCTTCTCGAATGATCTGAAGCAGCTATTCATGTTGCTTGTCTGAAGACGAGCATTTTCAGAAGAAAGTAAAATGTGTTGAAGGAAAATACCTGACACATTTAATAGACAGAAAGAAGACTAATGGATTGGAAAACTCACTGAGCCAGTAATGTATAGATGTAAAACACTGAGAAGGAAGTATACAAGAGCAGCTCTTGTGAGGGGTCTGAGTTGGGCCTGGCAAGGATACGGGACCCACCAGGAGGTCAGCAGAGCATGACACTGCAGTGTGAGACAGCACTGACTGCCCAGTGGAGCTGATTTCTGGACTTTGGGATCCAGATGGCACATCTTGAAGATGCACTGAGTGTCCCTCCTCCACTCTAGCCAAACGAAATTGTGTGGATTTAAGTTCAATAGTCCTTGTGCAAAGGACAAAATAATACCTTCTGAGCTTCACTTCTGAATCATAAATTAAGGTCTCCTTAGTAATGGAAGACACGCAGGCATAGGAAGTGGACCCAAGGGCTTGTTTTCACCGAGCTGCCCACCTGTGCAAATGAGATGGGAGCTACAGGCCAACCACATGAGATCACAGACCCTCGGCATGGCAAACATGACGCTGTGCAGTGTGCTTCCTATCTACTGTGGCATTTTCTCTAAACACCCTCTAGTCATGACTGTGTGGAAAGACCACTTGTCTGGCCCTTTGCATCTGGGTGTTCAGCCCTGACTGAAAGAGACTGAAATGCTCGGGGAAAGCGTGTCTGTGCTGAGCTATGTAAACTTTTCCTTGTCACTGATCCCTAAGCAATGCGGTACAACAATATCTATGTAGCCTTGATACTCTCTTAGATAGCACAAAGGGCATAAAATATAAAAGGAGATGCACATTTTAAGCAAAGTTCATGCCATTTTACACAGGAGACCCCAACTCTGAGATCTAGGGATGCCCAGTGCCCAGAAACCAGTTCCCATCTGATACCAAGGGTGGCTGGGCTTGAACAGCCTGCTTCTCTACTTCTCACTCCTCTGTGCTTGCTTCTGTGTTTTTTAACTGAGTATTTTTGTTGGTACATTTTAGATATACATAATGATCACATTCATCATAGAGAATTTTACCTGTATATGATGTCTTGATTCTTCATCTTTCTTGTTCTTCTCCTTCTCTTTCTTCCTCTTCTCCTTCTTCCTCTCCTTCTCCTTCTCCTTCATTTTTTTTTTTTTTTTTTTTTTTTTGCTGGCTTCTGCTTTGACCCAGAGTATCTGATTACATTTCTTATCCCAACCGCATCATGATATCTGCTTTTATTTAAGTGTATCAATCATTCTGACTATATGCTCATTTTGAAAGTTGTGCTATAAGATGGCTCAGTAATGGGGCTCATGTCACCTCTTTCCCTATATGGTGAAATCCCAGCCAGTGTCATCCATGGTGATGGTATGTTAGCAGCATGATGCTTTTATTACATTCTTCAAACAAAAAGTGAGACCTACTAGCAGGTGCTCAGAAAAGTAAAAACAGACAGAATTTATTTTGCTGTAAATTACAAGGTGACAACATGGCTGCCATTAACTTGTAATATTGGGATTTAAGATGACATAGTATGTGGATAGAGTAAAGAAAGTGAGGCAACATACATAAGATTTTTATGAGGGTTTCGTAGTGACCTGTGATTATTTTAGGAGGCTGAATGTAGGAGGCTAAGACAGTGCTGGCATTGTAGAGAGGCATTCAGCTAGGATCACCCTAGAAATCAGCTACCTAAATACTTATTCTGTGTTTATACTTGTGGTAGTGGTGGAAGGGATTTGTATGTGAGGGGTTATGTGTGTTTCCAATTATTTCCTTTTTATTTTCCATTAGTATTCATTAAGTCTCTGTTAACGTGCAGCCAGTGGAGTAAGAGAAGCAGATTATGCATGAATAAAGGTCTTAGTAAAAGTTGAGAATGAAAATTTTCCTTAAAGAGATAAAATCAAGGGGCAATGATCAACTGTAACTTCCTTGTCTTACATGTGAGAAATTTACATCTAGTTTGAAAATTCAAGAGTAATGTATTTGACCATACATCTCAGAAAATAATTGATCATCCTATGCAACTCCAGTATGTTTTTATGAACTAACAATATGATGGGTGGGGAGAGAGAGAGACAGACAGACAGACAGACATAAAAATAAATCTCTTTCTCTATTATTTTTCTGAGAAACCTGACTATTATAAATATGTGTATTTAGTTCATATGTATATTTCTGCATACCTATCTATAATCTATATCTAGAGCAATTTATTTTAAGGAATAGTCCCACCTGAATACGGATACTAGGACCACATTTAATCTCCAAATAAAGGTAATAACAAGGTCATGTTTCCACTTAATATGATATAATTATTCTGAATATAAAAACAGTGCACTGGTCCCTTCCGCAGGAGAGGGAGTAAATTCCTTGAAAATATTTACTCTCCTCTATAACTTCCATACCACGCTATAAGGTTAACAATACTTAATGGCATGTTATAGTCTATACATTTATTGCAATGGAATAAGACAAGAGAAGAAAAAGATATCTGCAGTATATGCACAGACACACAAGTACATTTATAGTGAACTATGGGAAATACTCCTGACGAGTACAGTGCCATTTCTGTAACTGGGTAGAGATGACAGCTGGTATTTTAAGTCCTTTCTTCCACTACCCATTCTATATCTCCTTTGTCTTCTGCACGCTCCCCAGTTAGCTGATCATAGCTCTTTGTCTGGTGGTATTACATAAACCTTAATTATTGAAGAGTCTGAGTCTTTAACAGCCCTGCCTGGGTAGAGTTGTTGTGTTTCCCATTTACCTTAATCATGGTCATGGTAGCAATGAAAGACACCCTAAGGGATTTTCTGTAATTCATGAACTCTGCCTTACCTCCCTGTAAAGTAGCAATCTGATTTCCCCTTTGTAGTCAGAAGTCTTAGTGTTTACTTCCATGAGACAAACATCATACTGTCTATGATGGAAGTGGTGGCCCCAACCTGCCACCAGGTAGATGGGTGATTTCCTTAAGGAATGATGTCACACCAGGGGCTGAGCACCCCATCCGTTTCATTATTAAGATCTTCCTAATATTAGGTCACCCTTTGATAAGCATTCATGTGGACACATATTTGCTTTTTGGCCCATTTAGTGAAGTCTAGCTGCATATCTCTTCTCCAAATTTCTCTGTTGCCAATATTTTTAACATAACCTTTGCAACTCTCCGACCATCCATCCAAACTATTGGTGAATGCCAGTGAACAAGTATGTAATCACATACCTGACCATTTCTCCTTCTAATCACAGAAGAACCAGATGCATGGCTTGAAGTTCTGTCTTCTGGAAAGGTTTCCTTCTGTGCTGACCTTAAGGATGGAGCTGCTTGATTTGTGGGCAATGATAGCACATCACATGGAAGCATCTGTAAGCAGGCACAGGTCTTTTCTTCCTCTGTCCACTGACCACCAGGAATCCCATATGAGGCCACCAGTGCAAGCTGGAAGAGAGAGGACAGCACAGAAAGAATGGGGGCCATGTCTTCACATAACATTTTGCACTTTGGAATCTGGTCCCATCTGATTGTGTATGTTCCTCTTCCACTTTATGATGTAGCACTGTGATGCTCAGCCAATGTCACAACTCAGTAGGTCAGCAGATCCCCAGCCTATGGTGAGCAGCTCAGCTTCTGTGGTGACCATGGAGCATGGTCTGTCTCTGTGAGGGCCGTGTAGCAAGCTAAGAGCTGTTACTCAAAAGAGGGGCATCTGTCTGTGGAGGACAAACTGGGCTTTGCTCCAGAATCCTGAAGCTCAGTTCTGGGACCCACCTGGAGGGCTCTGTAAAGGCTCCAGATGGCATCTCCATCTCGGGCCACCATGTCAAGTGTCCTTGGATCTGCTGGGTCAAACAGCCAAAGTGACAGATCAGCCTAGTGTGTGCCAGAGCCTTCTTTTGTTCTGTGACCTAATTGGAACTAGCAGCTTTTCATACAACTTGCTAAGAAAACCAGTATAACACACTCATCTAAGGAATAAATAATATACATTTCTTATATTCCTGTAGCATTGCTCTTCTTCTAGCAATCAACACAGCTTGTCTTTCTTTTTTTTTTATTTTTTATTTTTTTTTGGTTTTTCTCCGGTACTGGGAACCGAACTCGCGACCTTGTGCTTGCCAGGCAGGCGCTTTGCCGCTGAGCTAAATCCCCAGCCCGCTATAGAGATATAGAAATGCCTGCATGTTGACTATTTCTCCCAACATATTCCTTAGCTGCTAGTTTCAGACTTTTTACTTTAATCCTCCACTAAACAAAGTGAATTATCTTATCTTGCTAACTGTTCAAAAAATGTTTGTGGTATAAATAAAATTTCTTAGATAAAAAGACAATATACTATTATAAAATTCCTTCAGCAAAAAAGAATCCAATGTATTAAAAATGGAAGAATTTGCCAACATGAAGAGTGCGTCAAAGTTAAAATTTAGCCAGTTAGAACTTGGGATACATATTTTTCACATTAAAGGCTTAGTCCTGTCCCATATTTTAATTTCACACACAGCAAATTCCTGACTGCGTATTTAAAGTTTCAATCCTTTGAGAGCTCTACCAAAGGATCCATTCTCCCCCATGAGGTCTATCATGCACAAGAGACCCACAAAAACCCAAGTTAACCTATGCAGAAGGAGTAGTGTGAAAACTTTATTGCTATTCTTAATCGCATTTGTCCTACGTGTGGAATAACAACTTCACTGCACCTTACAAGACAAACCATTACTTTCCCCTCCAGCACTTCCTTCCAGGAGAAAACCAAGCCTGTTATCAAATGGGTGGACAAAAGTGGTCTGAAAATGGTGTTGGTAAATATTTATAAATGTTATAAAAATATTTTAAGGTAAAAGCTGTTTCGTACAAATGTGGCATGGTGAACACTACAACATGGGAAGAATCAGCAGCAGGCGAGTAGAAGTAAGGAATATCAGTCAGGTGAATCAGTACATTTTCATGCTAAATAATTTTCGGTGCTGGAAAAATTGTTCTGTTACCTTCAACTGTCAGCAGCCTTCAAAATTATGTGGAAAAAGATTTCCAAACTAGCCAAGCCCAAAGAGATAAATTTCAGGCTGCCAGATCCTGGATATGAAGTGATACAAATCAACCCCAGAATATTTGTTCCCAGATACTCTGAGGAACCAAATTTAGAATCAGCTTTATAGGCCCTGGATGGCCTTGAGGGATGGGGAAGGACCCCCACAGGGTCCTGGACAGCATATGGCTTTGTTCATCTGGAAAGTCATGTGTGATTCTTGCTAAATTCTCAGAGCATGTTCTGGGTTTAGATAAGTCTACATGAAAATAAAATCATGCTTGCATACTACACTTAGGCACAGTGTTGAATATTTCCATGGTAACATGCAGGACATCTACAGGAGGGTGGTCTTATCCTCTAAGTAGATGTGTCCAGGGGATTTAAGTGTGGGAGAGGAGCCAGGGTAGTGTTACGGTGACAGCTCACCTGGGGAAGGGTTCACGAGCATTGCTGTTGTTGGGGGTGGTTGCCATGGCCAGCGCAGCTCTCAAACTTCCTGGGGTGAGGATCATGAAGGGCGGCAATAAGGTAAAGAAATGAAGACAAAAATACAGAAAGCTGGGATCAGGTGGAGCTCTCTCTTGGTGGAGAAAAAACTACTCAAGAACTGCAGTGCATTTATTTATACATGCAGCAGGTTGATGTCAGGTGAAACTGCTCTGCCTAACACCCTGTTCTTGGGACTGGAAGAACTATTTACCTCAGTGCTCAGTGCTCTAGAGGTGTTCCTCAAGGACTGTGTGCTCTAGCTCTGCACATGTGGATGATCTCCAGCTCAGCTGCTTGCCACAGGTGGTGACTGTCATGGGTGCCTGATACCTCCGGTAAAACATTAAACAGGACACAAGAACTGGAAGGGAAAGTATAGCTGTATTGGCAAAGACCAGAAGTTAGTACAGGCCTCAGGGTGGGAAGGCTCATGAGAAGCAGCCAGGGTCAGGGCCAACATGTGGCATTCACAGCTCTTAGGGCAGGGAATGGCCCAGCAGTCACTCCCATTAGGGCGCATCTCCTCCTTTCTGTTGGAGGAGGAGCTTTTGCCCACTGTGGACCCGTGAGGAACCGACAAGGTGCCCAAAGCCATTTAATGAAAGTAATTACCCAGTAATTTTTTCCTCCTATAACAGGATCCTTATAAACCCTGACCAAATACTCATGCCTATGTGTTCTTTCCTTACCTGCCCATCAGGAGTCTGTACACCTGGGAGAGTGGCTTCTGTGCCTCTGTGTCCTTGGGTGACAGGTGACAGTGGGGAGGATTGTCCTAGGCCTGTCACCAGGCTGGATTGTACAGTTTCCCAAACTTGACCCACTCCCTCAGTGGCAGGGTCTCACTCAGTCACAGCAAAGGAATTTTCAGGTTGCAGCAAAAAGAGGCACAAGGAGCTTCAAGGAGAGGGGTTCGCTAGGCAAAGGCAAAGAAAGAGAAGAGGTGCACACAGGAGGGACGTGTGGGTGCTAGAGATGGGAGATGCCCTGCAGTTTGGAACTGAGGACACTCACACTATTTCTGAGGAGGTGAAAAGCCACGAAAAAAAGCACCAACCCTTACCCCCAAAAGGGTCCCAGCCTGGTTCAATCATGGTATTTTGTCTTGTTTTGTTCTTTAATTTGGGTAGGAGATTTAAACATTCTTTGGATTCACTCAGCCTTCTGTTTGCTCTCTTATTTTGGCCAATTTATGGCCTTCTAGTGATGGGTCTGGTAGGGAAGGAGTTTGAATCTGGCCAACAACTGTTGACATTGGGAAGGTCCTTTTCTCAGGGCCAGACTCCTTTTTCTTACTTTCTTAATTGAGCCAATTTATGGCCTTTTAGTGAAGAGTCTGGGAGGGACAAGGAGTAAATCTAGCAGGAATATTGGCAGGGAGCTGTCTAGGGTGATTTCTGCTAAGTCTTGGAAGTTGTAGGCTTCTTACAATGTAGTTATGATTTCCTTTCTACCCATCCTTTACGTGTACTTCCTACCTCAGTCTCCCTGGCCACTCTTACTGCTTTGCCTTCCACAGCGAGTGGTGCCCTCCTCAGGCTGTGTGTCAGGACTATGGAGGTACAGAAGTGAGGAATCCAAGGGAAGAATCCTCAGGCACCTCTTAGATAGGACCTCCCTCCACCCTTTCTCATTGCTAAAAACAAATGAATATTTTTATCCATTGTGATTGATTAGTCATCAGCACTTCATCTCTTGCTGGAACCCAGAAGTAGAGAGGAAAGGGAACAAGGAAAATCTTAAAAGTGATGACAAGCAGTGCTGAGTTTTCCTTTACATAGGGAAGGGGCTCTGCTCTTCCTTTGCTGCCAGGGGATGATTTCTGGATCAGCACAGCAACTGGCTACGCAAGGCCTCCACCCAGGGCTGTAGCTGTGTCCTGGTCGGCCAGGAGCCCTCATGACCTTGTCCTTCATGCTTGTTCTGAGGCCTAGATGTGTGTCCCTTACTTGACACACATCTACAGTGTAGAGGACAAAGAGATCCAGAAACTTAAGAATGTGCAAGAAGAGCTTCAAGTTCACAGGTTTTTATACTAAAAGGTGCTCTATTCTCCTTTGTGCTTTTCCTATCACTACTTTTTTTTAAAGCAGATATGAGTGCTTCATCAGAACGGCATGCCAAGTAGACAAACAGCTCCACTGATCATATACCTGTACTTTTAGCTTACACCCAGAACGTGACTTTTTGACAAAATTTGGGAGTCAGTACAAGGAGAGATAGACTTTTATTGATTGCAAATAGCAGATTACCCAGCAGTTGCCAGCGGAGTAAGTCAGCATAATCTTAATAATTCTGTCTACATTAAGAAAATAAAATAAGAGGTTTTCACTGAATAAATATAATTCATTTTTTATTCAATGACAAATGCAAATTGGGAAAAATTGTTTTTCAGAAATCCCAGGATCACTTAATCCATCTTTAAGAACAGAGTTTTCTTACAATAGGATTTGAGAATTTTTTTTTAAGTACTATGGAAAGTAATCCTTCATATGCTTGAAAAGTAAATTTCCTGTGGTCCTTATTTTAGTCACTTCCTATATCCCATAGACAGGATGTGGGAAGAGTGGCTGCTTCCCTTTTATCTAATCTATCTCTTACTTTGGAAACTAAGGTTAAATTCAACTGCATTCTTGCCCACGGTATGGCAGAAAGAATCACTCAGCTGGAGCAACCACCCAATTATTTTTTTTTGGGAGACACTATCGTCTCCAGATAGTAACGGTAAAGGACTGGAAGGAAACATAAACTGTCACCCATGCAAAAATACCCCAAATTTTTCTAACATGAGCAAAGAGAAACTGTAGCTTCAAAGTGGTACCATACAAATATCAATTTTATAATAATGATAATCTTTTTTGAATTAAACCTTAGTTGTCAAATATTTAACTAATAATAGCACAATAGGAATGATTTTCTTTCCCTCTTGCATGAAGCTGAAATTATTGATCTGGACACATTGGGCCTGTCACTTGGATTACTGTCTAGGAATGTGACAAGGGGATTTTTCTATAGTGGAAGTGAGGAAGGAATAGAGAAAATACTACTTAGCTTAAAATAAGAATCTAGACTGAAACTGTGAAAAGGAAGCTGTCACCATCCACTGAGCATGAGTGCTTTCTGCAGGACTGAGGATAAAGATAATAAAACAGCGAACTAGGGTTTCCTACCTCTCGGTTGGGAGACAGAGATGCTTGCGCCTTGCCTCCATGTTGGTCTACGGTGGTTACCTCTTCCCGCAAGTGAGGGGAAGACCTTTCCACTTCTCATCCGAAGGGGAGCCTCGCCTGGCATCTGGTGGGGAAGCCGGTGATTAGCTTGGTTCTGCAAGGGAATCACTTGGGATATTTATCGTAGGGTGTAATCTGGAAGAATAAAAAACCAAGAACATGCGCAGGGCTGGAGGTGTAGTGGTGGTGCTCAAAACAACAAAAAGCACCGCTGTAGGCAAATTCTTCATTTTTATAAACTGTGCTAAGAGCTCTCTTTAATTTTCTTCTTGCTTATAAAATAATTGCCTTTCACATTCTCTTATGTTTGAGTTTAGAAGTAAACTTTGAGATATTCCTTAAGGACAAGGGTGTGGCTTTGAAACACAACAATCAGATGACAAACAGTCCTCATCCCCACCTTGAGCCACTTAAGGGAGCTGAGTGGGTCAGCCCTCAGGATGGCAGCCCTCGGGTGCAGTGTAGCTGGAGTGTGATGTGACCCTTCTCCTTCCATCCCCTGCCCTTGTGAGTCAGAGCAGACACATGGCTGCAGTTACTGGAAATGAGAAAGGCCAATAAGCTTGTATTTTTAAACATGTTTGCCTCTTTGAAAGCTGACACAGGAAAAATAACATTTAATTTGGAAAAAAGCATTTAATTTGCCTTTAGCATAAAAACCCAAAAAGATACAGAGGACGGTTACTTTTCAGCAAATGGGAAATGAAAAAAGTTCTAAGTGAAGCTCTCAGAAGGGAACCATTCCACAGGGAGGGCCTGTGCATGGAGATATAACTCACATTTTAATTAAAGAATGGCCACAAAGGGTGTCTTCAGAAAGCCAACTGCCTAACTGGTCCTTAGACTCAGGAAAAGGCTGTGGAACACCAGCAATTAGCGGTTGTGGTCAGTAAGGAGCTCAGGAGGGTTCCTCTTCCCTCACCCTCACTCTGTGATGAGCAGCTCGAAGCTTCTCTGCAGACAGAGAAGACCCTGCCCTAAGACATTCTACCAGCCCAGACGTTCATCAGTGCCAACTCTCAGGGAAAGGTCTAGCACATTCCTTTAGCAGGTTGGTCTATTTTTCTTTAGGACTAAATATAATTTCTTCTTTAATCATGGAGAGTACTTAATAATAGTTTTGCAAGTTATTTGTTTTGATATTTTCACTGATCATCTGATTCTTTTAACTGATACATGGCAGTAATCTCAAACTTCTGACCTTATTTTGGCTTCATGAACAGAATTTTCAACAAGAAAGTACAGTCTGCTAGTATAGGTATAGCTGTTATATCCATATATGTGAACTGGAAAGACTTGCTAGCCAGCTTATCAAGAAGCAGGATTGGTCACCAAGGTGAGGGTGGCCTTGGACTCTCAGTGACAATGAAGGGACTCAGTTTCCTAGGCCGGCCAACCTGGAGGGGGAGACAGCTGAGCCTCCAGAGATATGAAGAGATATGAAGTGTTTCCCTCATTGCTGTTTCCAAACCCAAACTGGAAGCTTCCTGGGTAAAACTTGCAGCATTAACCAGATGCAAAGAATTATGACGAGCTAGACCCCTCCCTCATGACTCCTTATGAAACCTCAAATGTGGCAGTGTTGCAATCTGATGAGGTCCTGGACAGAACAAACTCCCACCAGGTTGTGGCAGCTACTTCTCAGCATATTTTAAGTTCTTTACTATTTTAAGTATTTTAAAACTCTAAAAGTATTCTCAGAACTACAGAGGAAAAGTATTAACAGCAACCTCATATGGCCACATAGAAAGTGGTCATTAAATAAGACCAGTCTTTCCCCAGCATGAAAGTATTTCCTTGAAAGCTGAGAGATTCCTCCCTCAAGGTCCCATATAGAGATGTATGGAGCACAAGAGAGACAGAGGATACAAGTGTAAGCCCTCCAGGATTGCACAACATTCTTAAAAATTTGTTTTACTGATAAGTGAAATTGAACTATAGGCCTAAATGGACCATAAGCTTTCAGTAATATCGTGTAAGGTCCTGAAGACACTGTAATTTGGTAGAGAAGTTGTGGAATGGCATAAAACCTGTAGGTGGTCGTATTTTCATCCATACCATTTTCTATTTAATAGTTTTGAAGGAAGCATACAAATTAGTGACATTTAAGTTTACCTTTGAACTTCTTATAGTAGAGAAATATCAGTTGGCTCCCCATCTTTTATCTATGAATGGAAATTCTGTGGATGGAAAAGTTACCTCAACCACATTATGAAACCTGTAGGATCATAAAAAAGCCACTCAGGAGGTCTTTATTGCTTTTTCTCCTCTCCTCTTCACTCTTTCTCTTGAGAGAAGAGTGTCTAGCATATGATGCAGATGAGGGACTGTGTGCCTGCCATGAGGGTAATTCATATAGATCCTTGACACAGCCAGGGCCATTAGAGTTATGTCCATTTTGTCAATTCTGTACATATTATGGCTTGTGTCTAGATGTCCCTCCAAAGCCTCATGTGGTCATAGGTGTGGAGGTGTGGCTTTTCAGAGATGGCTAGATCTAGAAGGTTGATGCTGGGATTGATTCATGGTGCAATGCTGGGATTAAGGATGCTAGGATTAAGTGCATGAGTGCTGCCCACCCTTAGTATCCTGAGTAAAATACAGGGGATAGAAAAGGTTTTGGTCATCCCCTTTCTTGCCTTGCTGTATTCTGCTTGCCATGAACTATTTCTCCCCTGTGATGCCTGTCTGCCTTGCCACCCTGCCTTGGGGCCAGCCAGTTATGGACCAAAACCTCTGAAAACTATGAAGCAAAATAAACCTTTCCTCCTTTAAATTTGGGTGTTGAGCATTTTGTCTCAGCAATGAGAAAAATAAGTAAGACAGTCTATGAAAGAGAAATTCAGAGTGTGGCTAATTCTCTCCTGGTTCCTGGTGAATTCAACCTGCTTACTGTGTTCACAGAATGTTAACTACCTGATTTTAATCCCGAACAGTCACCAATTCCACTGTGAATATTCCCACAGCAATCTTAGTTCTGTCCTCTCATGTGAGAGGTGGTTCTGGGTTCGAGTCTTCATTTCAAAAATTTGTGATGCTGCCTTTCCCTGCCTTTGCAAGTTCTCGATCAGCCTGCACTATCTGCAGAGCTCACCTGAGTGGTCTGCTGTACTTTCTTCTATTTGCAAAAGAAAAAAAAAATACTTAAATGTCAGAAGTAAGTTATTTGTAACAGTAGAAAATCTTTTCAATGTAAACAAAAACTTTTCAACCTTTTTTCTTTCCTATAAATGTCACTCCTACACATTTTGAAGAAAAATTCCAATTTAAATCTAGTTAAATTAGGTCAAGTATTTAAGTGAAAGATTTTCTTGTTAAATTCTTATTTGTAAGTGGCTTGAACTGAGAACACATTCAAGAATTGTCAAAAAAAGAAGCAAAAAGAATTCATAGTTTCTACTTAACAATAGACTGAATAATTGTTTATAGGAAAAGTATTAGAAGAGTAACTAGTAAGAACTATGAAGTGATTTCACTTATAGTCTCAACTTGATCACTTCTCCCAGGTCAGGACAAAGCTACATTCAAAGGTGTAATTAATGAACATGATACAGACTCTTTTCCTCAGCACACATATCATCCTGCACCCACAAGCTCCAGTGTGGCATAAATGACATGTTTGGGACCAGTATCGCCAAGCAAGATCCCAAATAGGTCTTGTGACTGACGTGTTGGTGTAACCTCTCCCAACCTTGTGTTTTCCTCTGTAAGATGGGATTATAACACTCACCCTTCAGAGAGTCTTCCAGGGATCTTGAGATAATATCATCACTGCTCCTTGAGATAATATAGGCACTGAACACAAGTGACACAGAGGAAATACAGGACACAAGCTGTCCTCTGTGACCCTTTCCTGTCCTGCACCCATGAGATAATTTTCCTTTAAAAAGGCAGAGCTCGGGGAAGTTACTGCTGCACAGAGGAAAAGACAGAGACTTTAAGCACCATGGAGTTAAGTCTGAGCACTGCTGCCTCTTTCCCGGCACTGTGATTTCCAGGCTCAGGCCTTGCCTCTGTGAAATAAGTGGCAATATCTACCTGGGCAGACTGCAGGTGGCCAGACTTGTACAGGACCAAGCATAGCACCTGTCACTTCCAGAGCACCAGGAGTGGTCACTGACCTGTTTATGGCCCTACAGTTTTTTTTAAAGAGGATAACACCCATTTAATCACAAATTATGCAGAGCAAGTTCACTCCAGATAGAGTATAAGAATTACAAAGACCAGAAATTCAAGTATTTTGACAAAAGCATATAAATATGCCTCTTGATTGTCATTCATAAAGAAATAAAGACTTTACCTGACTAAAATAAAAACCTGTACTAATTGGAATATGAAATATATTACATTGCTTTCTGTTGCTAGATGTCCCTGTTTTTGAAATAAAAACACACACACATATATATAAGCATCATGTCCCTCGTTTATTATCTTACTTGAGAGAAATAATTTTTTTCTCCTCAGACTAAGACTAAATATGTCAATATTTTATTGGAAAATGAAAGTCTGACAAAACTGTATAAAGATTGTTTTTGTCATAAGTCATCTGCAACTTTGTGAGGGGTATTTTATAATCAGATATTATGAAGTCATCCCATACCTTACTTTTATCAGGCCAGATAGCGTGACTTACATATATCCAGAGGAAGGAGTTATAATTCTTTCATCCTTTAATGAGTTTTTATGATGAAGTAATTTGTCCTAAATACAAAAGACAAATCAATTAATTATCCTCTTTAATTAAGTATATTTTGAGAGTCTACCGAATACTTGGAGAGATATAAAAATTCACTTATTTTTCTCTGCCTTCTGGCAATCCACATTGTCTGAGTCCACTACCTATGTATACTTTTCATCTCTCTTCTGTATTTGTCTTTTTGTCATGGTGAGAATGTTGACATACTTGTAGATGTGTGGTGGGAAAGCCCGTTATGAGCACAAAATAACTAAAGCTTTTCTGCCACTATCCCACTGGAACAAGGGCTTCTGTGAGTGACTTGGATTTACTTTTGACCCCACACACCTGTGTTTCACATTCTCACATGAGAGTTCTCCATACAGATGCTCCTTCAAGCTGGTTTATTGGGGTTGCTTTGCACATTAGGAGAAATGCCAGAGTCAGGGAGCACAAAGCAAGAGCCTGAAGCCTTGGCAAGAGGGGCGGTCTTTCATTCCAATCTCTTGGGCTAGAGGGGAGGATCCAGCTTAGATATGGTAATAAGACTTTAAGTTCAAGGTCGTCAGGATGACTGCAAGGTTGTTCTTTAATCCACAGATAGTAGAAAGATTAAATCTACAGCACAAATATCTTCATACAGCATATGTTCTGACAGTGGAAAGACAATCCAGAAGTAAACTGTATAGTTATGTCTTTCCATACTGATGGGCATAACAGATTGTAGATAAATGTGAAGGGCAGGTGGAGCTGGGCAGTACCATGATTTAGGGTGGCCAAGGAAGGCTCACTGATAAAAATCATCGCAACAGGGTCTGATGGTTGCAAGGATTGGTGCTTTGTGGATCCTGGGGATGTTGAGGAGGATATCAGAGGGCGGGGAGAGCCAGGGAGGCGGGGCTGCAGGAGTGGGTTATGAAGGCCCCATGGGGACCAGGTGGAGAGATGATGTCAGCTGTATTCCAGGCTCTTTAAGGATTCCAGCTGTTACTTAGAGTGAGGGAGTATCTAGAGGGTTTTAGGAGATAAGTGGCACCATCTGACTTATGTTATAATGAGTCACTTATCTTCTGTGCATAGAAATGACTACACAGTGAAGAGAGATAAGGGACAAGGTGAAGGCTAGGGCCAGAGCTGGTGCAGTGATGGTGATCACAGGGTTGTAAGATGATCTCAAAAAGCCCTGTGCACTTTTTTTTTGTCTTTTTGAGACAGGGTCTCACTATGCAGTTCAAGTTGGCCTTGAGCTCACTTTGTAGCCCAGGCTGGTCTCCAACTCCTAATGATCCTCCTGCCTCAGCCTTCCAAGTGCGGGGATTACAGGCGTGCACCACCATGCCCAGCTGTGCACTTGTTTTTGCAATATCTTAGGTCAGCAATCTTGAGGATCTTCTCATGCTGAGGAAATGAAGTTTCCTGGAAAATCTTTATTGCCTAATAAAGGCGGGAAAAATACTTTCAAGTGGTCTCCTGAGCCTCCTCTCACTCTGGTGCTCCTGCCTCACTGGAATGCCAGGACTCAGCAACTCTTCCGGAGAGCTCAGTGGACCCCAGACAAATACTTTACCCTTCCATATTCATCTAGGAATGTTGCACTTGGCACCACAGGTTTCCAGCAGCTAAAGGCCCATTTCCTCAGGTCAACATACCTCTGGCAGTTAACAAAGACTCTCCTGATGAGTTGTAAGATACACTGTGAGGCCCCAGAAAGAGAAACACAGGGCTCTGGGAATCCAGGGGAAATATTGACTTTGTGCCCATTGTGGCTGCTTTAGTCCTGTCCTATTCATCTAACCCTGTAGAGGGAAAGATAAACATAAAGTCATGACAAGAAAGAAATACAAGACTCACAGTTCCTCAGAAGTCAGAACCCCAGACATTCCTATTCATGTGTTTATGTAGAAATTAATCCTGCTTGCTAGCAGTAAAATAAGTCATTCTGTGCTTTTAAAGATATAAAATTATCTTCTGCATTCAAGTCTCATATAAAATCTAAAATTTTCACACTGCTTCTTAATATTAATGAGTACTAACTTAAATCTCTGTCCTGATTTTAAACCCCTTAAGAGGAAACACTGTGTCTTGAGATGCTATCACTCCGCACCAACATTTGTTGACCTGATACAATTTCACACAACTTCTGTGTTCTTTCAGAAGAAATCTTAAATTGCAAGAGAACTGTGCATATTTGGGGGTATTCTTTTTTTTTTTTTTTTTTTTTTGAAGAGTAAAAGCTTTATTATGTTCTGCTGTTATGGGTGTTCAAAAAACATAACACTAGGCATAAAGGGAGTAATCCCACCATGCAGAAAGCCCAGTTTCACACCAGCTGGAGCTAGGAGTATTTAAGTACATGCTGTACTGTGGCAGACCTTTTGTTGTAGCTTTTCAAGAACTTTCTAAAGGAATATAAAGGTTATAGACGTATCCATTTTACAATTATAGGTTATAGAGGTATCCATTTTGCAGTTATTGGGGTTGGTAAAGCAGACACATTCTTTTCTTTGCTCTTTCACTGTTTGTACATTTATAATCTTTATTTTACTTTGAAGAGAATAAAAAATAGTTAAAAAAGCATTAGGAATGATGCAGAATTTCAAAAAACAGGATGATAGGAATTCAACGGTGGTTGTTATATTGCATATTGTTGTCTTCAAAGTAGCTGCTCACATTACCAGATATAAGCATATAAAATTGGTCAAAAAGTTAAACATTAGCTGTTACTTTCAATAAATCAATGGAAATTGGTAGTACAATTATCTTAGCTATTTGTGTGTGTGTGTGTGTGTGTGTGTGTGTGTGTGTGTGTATATTTTTTTTTCCCCCCTTGCTTCTTTCTTTCTTTTCTCCTTTCCCTCACACCAGCTGTTTTTTGCTTTTGAGCAGTACCTTTCCCTTTCACAATATCTATTGTACCTTTTGGATTTTATTTACTCTTTCATGTTCTTATACTAGTGAGACAATATGATGTTTACACATGTGAGTCTGATTTATTTCACTTATGAGTATGGTCTCTAGTTGTACCTATTTACCTATAAAAGCCTTGAGTTTATCTTTCATTATAGCTGAATAATATCCCATTGTATAAAAATACCACATTTTTAATCCATTCCTCAGTAGACGAGCATTTTGGTTGTTTCCAAGATTTAGCTATTACAAATTGTGCTGCTATAAACATGGGTGCACATATATCACTGTGGTATGAAGTTTCAGTTCTTCTGGGAAAATACCCAGAAGGGGAATAGCTGGGTTGAATGGGACCTCTAATCTTAGGTTTTTGAGGAATGTCCACACTGCTTTCCACAGTGTTGTACTGCTCTAAACTCCCACAAACAGTGAAGTTTCCTTTTTCCCCACAGCCCCTCTAGCATTTGTTAGTGGTTGATTTCTTGATAATAGCCATTCTTTCCAGGGTGAGATAGAATCTTAGTGTTGTTTTAATTTGCATTTTTCAAATGACCAATGGTATTGAACATTTTTTCTTACACTTATTTGCCATTAGTATTTCTTCATCTGAGAAGTGTGTATTCATCTCAGATGCCCATTTTTGGATTGGGTCTTTGAATTTTGGGGTCTTAATTTTTAAAAGTTCTTTGTATGTTCTTTGTATATCCTTTGTCTGATGGACAGTTGGCTAAAATATTTTCCCAATTTGTGGGTTCTCTTTTTACTCTGTTGGTGATTTCTTTTCATGCGCAAAAACTTTTCATTAAGATGAGATACCAGTTGTGGATTCTTTGAAGTATTTCCCAAGCAGTTTGGTTTTTGTTCATGAACTCTCTGCCTATCCCTATGTTTTGTACCTACTTTCTACCTACTTTCTGTTCTAGGAGATTTAGTGTTTCTGTTTTAATATTTAGATCATTGATCCATTTTTTTAATTTTAAAAATAAAAGTATGAAACATTAACAGACAAACAACCTTTTACAAAATAGCAACAGAATAGTACAGACAATACAGAGTTACAAACAAAGTGGTAGGAAATTAACAATGCTTGTTGTATTACATATTGATATCTTCAAAGTGGTTTCTCATGAAAACAAATAGAGACATACAATACTGATCAATCAAGGACTCATTGACAATTTCTTTCAGCAAAGAAATAGAAGACAGTAGAACAACTCTGTTAACTGTCCTGTATATACATACATAGAAAATTTCTCCTTCTTTCCCTTCTCTTTCCCCACATTCCAGTTGCTCTTTACCCTTGAGTGTTTTCCTATCATTTCACAATGTTTATCATACCTCCTAATTTAAATTAATTCTTTCAGGTTTTACACTATTGGAACAATGTGGTGCTTGCACATGCAGATCTGATTTATTAAACTTATGAGTACGGTCTCTAGTTGTGACCATTTACCTATAAAAGCCTTGAGTTTATCTTTCTTTATAGCTG
>NW_004955496.1:7221666-7308890 GCF_000276665.1 Chinchilla lanigera | reverse complement strand
GTACAGCATATTGTTGGATTTTGTTTTTTAATCCACTCTGCCAGTCTGTTTCTTTTGACTGGAGAATTGAGGCCATTTACATTTATAGTTATAACCAATATGTATTGATTAATCATTGTCATGTTATTTACTTGCGTTGGTGTTCTTCTTTTTCTACCTGTTTACTTGCTTGCTGTTCTTGACGTTTCATTCCTACTGTTGTTCTTGAAATTGCAGTCAGATTTTTCTCTGTCTAAAGTATCTTTTAGTACTCTTTGTAATGCTGGTTTGATGCTCATGAAGTTCTTCAGTTGTCCTTTGTTGTGAAAATATTTTATCCCTCCATTGAATTTGAGGGATAGTTTGGCAGGGTACACCAGTCTTGGTTGGAAGCTGTTCTATCTTAGGACCTGTAATACTTCACTCTAAGCTCTTTTCGATTGGATGGTTTGTGCTGAGAAGTCTGCTGTGATTCTGATGGACTTCCTTTATAGGTAATCTGTTTCTTTTCTCCAGCAGCTTTTAATATTCTGTTCTTTTGCTGGAGATCTGGAAACTTGACTATTATATGTCTGGGTGTAGTTTTATTTTGGTTGTGGTTATTTGGAGTTCTATATGCCTCATTTAATGTATATCAGGTTCTGTTTCTATGCTTGGGAAATTTTCTGCTATCATTTCTGCAAGTAATCTTTTTATGTCAGTTGTGTTGCCTCATGCTGTTTCATTGACTCCTATAATTTGTACATTATTTCTCTTTTCCTCATCTTGCAGCTGTTGAATTGACTTTTCCTGGATCCTTGATGATTTTACGAGATCCGTTCTTTTGCGGTCACTAGCTGCTATGCTGTCTTCAATGTCTGAGATTCTATCTTCAGCTTCATTCAAGCAGTTTTGCTAGCTTTCAATGGTAGCTTTGTTTTCCTGGAAGTCTCTTTGAATCTGGTTTGTGTGTTCTAAGTCCTTTTTATATTTTTCATTGAACACTTCTGACCCTTGCCTTTTTTCTTCTATTTTCTTATATATTTCTTCTTCAGACCTTTTGAGCATTTTCTTCATTATTAGTGTAATTTCACTTTTTGCCTGAGAGATTATTTCTGATCTCATCTCTTCTAAGGCCTTATGGAGTTGTTTCTTTACTCCCATTGCAATCATATCAGTTATTTCAGGCATGTGTTAGCCAAGTTCTCCTATGTCAATGTCTCCTGGACTTGTTCTGAGTGGGGTGGAGTTCTGAGATTGTTTTAGTTATTCATTTTGTCATGTTTGCTACCCGATGCAGAAAGGTCAGTTTCCCTCTTCCATAGCTGCACAGCAAAGGCCACTAGTATCCCTACTTTTCCTGTTGGTCAGGTTTGCCCCTGTGTCACCTCTGAGATTCACTACCTAGTCTCAGGTTTTCCAGCAGTTTTTGATATGTATCTAGTTATCCCCATTGTCAGACACAGGCATTGGTGTCAGCTGATGGCTGGCTGTCTGATCCAGCATCCCCTTGCAGTTCAGGGCACATGCAAGGCCCAGACTCCAGTTGCACTGGTGTAACAATCCCAGTCCATTGGACCTATGTCCCCATGCAGTTCAGGGTATAAGCAAAATCCAGACACAAACTGCAGGATCGACAGCTTGTGAATCACCTGATTCTGTGTCTCCTGTCAGTTCAGGACACATACAGGAACGAGATGCAGGCCAGATGGGTAGCAGCCACAGACTTCCTGGCCTTCGACCTGCTAGGGGGTCTGGGTGAAAGTAAAGCATGGACTCGAACTGCGGAACCAGTAGCTCCCAGAGCACTCACTCACTGGGTGCAGGGCGCATGGAGGGAGAGGCTACATGCCCCACCCCCAGCCAGAGAAGTCCCTGAGGCTTCTGAGTGAGGACCTCCTCTCTGCCATGGGTGCAGGGAGGAGAGAGACTCAGTCTGTAATGGCGGTGGGGTCCTGCGTTGCCTGCTCTGCCCTCAGGAAATAGATGGGAAATACCTGGCTCTCTCCACTAGTTTCAGCTGGGAACCGTGGCATTGTGAGTGAAGCACTCATTGATCCATTTTGACTTTAGTGTAGTGCACAGTGATAGACATGGATCTAGTTTTAGTCTTTGGCATACAGAGAGCCAGTTTTTATAGCACCATTTATTAAAGAAGCTATCTTTCTTCCAGTGAATATCTTTGGCCCCTTTGTCAAAGATAAGGTGGCTGAGTGTGTTTGTAGTTGTGTCTGCATCTTGTAATCTGTTCCATTGATCCTCAGGTGAGTTTTTTTTTTGTTGTTTTTGCCAGAACCATGCTGATTTTATCACAGTAGCTTTGTAGTGTAATTTCAAGTCAGGGATTGTGATGCCGCCTGCCTTGCCTTTGTTGCCCAGGATTGTCTTGGATATTGTAGGCATGTCTCTTCTGGATCTGGATGAGTTTTAGGAATGTTTTTTCTACAACTGTGAAGTATGCTAGTGGTATTTTGATTGGTATTGCATTAAATCTGTATATCAGTTTTGAGAGTATGGCCATTTTCACAATGTTGGTAGTTTCTATCCATGAGCAAACAATATCTTTCCATTTTCTGAAACTCTTCTTGATATCTTTTCTCAGAGTACTGGAATTTTCAGCGCATAGATCTTTTACTTCCCTTGTTAGACTGATTCCAAACTATGTCATGCTTTTGGATGCTATTTTGAAGGGTATAATTTCCCTAATTTTTCTCTCAGTGTGTTTGTTGTTTGTGTACAGGAATACTATTGACTTTTGAGTATTAACTTTGTATCCAGCTATGCTACTGAATTTGGTTATTAAATCTGATGTTTTTGGTGGAGTTTTTGGGTTCTTCTATGTAGAATATCATGTCATCTGTGAATATGATAATTTCACTTCTTCCTTTCCTAACCTTATTTCTTTTCTTTCTCTCTCTTGTCTAAATGCTCTGGCTAATGTTCCAGAACTGTACTGAATAACAGTGGTGACAATGGACATCCTTGTCTTGTTCCCAATTTTAAAGTGAAAGCTTTCAATTTTTGCCCATTTAGTATGATGTTGGCTGTTGGTTTGTCATAGATGGCTTTTACCAGAGTGAGGTAAAGAAATCTATTCCAATTTTCTGTTTTTATCATGAATGAGTGTTGGACTTTATTGAAAGCTTTTTTTGCTTTTTGCATTTATGGAGAAGATAATGTGATTTTTGTCTTTGGCTCTGTTGATATGGTGTATCACATTTACTGATTTGCATATATTTTAGGGAACAATCCCTGAATTCCTGAGATGAATCCCCCTTGGTTATGATGTATGACCTTATTGATGATTTGCTGCATTTTATTTGTGAGAGTTTTATTGAGACTCTTTGCATCTATGTGTGGGAGACTGGCCTGTAATTCTCTTTTTTGGTTGAGTCTTTCTCTGATTTTGGTATCTGGGTAACACTTGCCTCCAAGAATGAGTTAGGGAGAATTCCTTCTCTTTCAGTTTCATTAAACAGTTTGAGAAGAATTGGCATTAAATCTTCTCTAAATTTCATAAAGAATTCAGCTGTGAATCTATCAGGACCTGGGCTTTTCCTTGCTGGGAATGTTTTTGTTATATTTTCAATTTCATTGACTGATATTGGGTTTTCAGTATTTTTATATCTTCTTGATTCCTCTTTGGTAATTCATATGTATCTAGGAATCTGTATATTTCTTCAGTGTTTTCCATCCTATGAAGATAAAGATTTTCAAAGTAGATATTGATGATATTCTGAATTTCTATAGGATCTATAATGGTTCCACCCTTTTCATTTCTTATTGCAGAATTTGAGTTTTTCTTTCTTTTTTTGATAAGGTTGGCTACAGGTTTATCAATTTAATTCATTATTTCAAAGAACCAACTCTTCAATTCATTAATTCTTTGTATTGTTTTCTTAGTCTCCACTGCATTAACTTCTGCTCTGATCTTTATAATTGCCTTCCTTCTTTGAGCTTGAGGCTTGACTTGCTCTTCTTTTTCTAGAAGCTTGAGGTGCAGCATAAGATTGTTTATTTCTGCTCATTCTGTTTTCCTGACGTGAGAATTCACCACTATAAATTTCCCTCTGAGGGCTACTTTCATTGCACCCCACAGGTTCTGGTAATTTGTATCTGCATTTTTGTTTGATTGTATACATTGTTTAATTTTTTCTCTAATTTCATCTATGACCCATTGGTTGTTCAGGAGGGAGTTATTTAATTTCCATGTGTTTATGGAGTTTTTGTAATTTCTTTTGTCATTAATTACAATTTCGTTGCATTATGGTTTGATAATATGCATGGAGTTATTTCAGTTCCTTTGCATTTACTTAAGCATATTCTATGGGGTAGTATATGTTCTATTTTAGAGAATGTCCCATGTATAGCTGAGAAGAATGTGTATTGTGATGTTGTTGGGTGAAATACTCTGTAAGGTCTACTAAGTCCATTTGTTCACAAGTTTGGTTTAGTTCTATTACTTTTTTACTGAATTTTGTCTAGTTCATCTATCTCTTTGGGACAATGTGGTCTTAAAATCCTCTGTTATGATTGTGTTATTTATTTGATTTTTTATATCTGTTATAATTTGTCATATACAGTTTGGTGTTCCTGCATTTGGTGCATATATACTTATTATTGTTATCTCTTCCTCTTGCAGTTTTCTCTTAACAAGTATGTAGTACCTTCTTTATGCCTTTTGATCATTCTTGGCTTGAAGTTTACATTGTCTGCAAAGAGAATAGCTACCCCTACCCCTGCTTTGTTCTGGGTTCCTGTTGCATGGAGTACTGTTTTCCATCCTTTGGCTTTGAATCTGTGAATTTCTTTTTGAGTTAAATGTGTTTTTCTATGGAGCATATTACTCGATTTTGTTTCTTGATCCACTCTGCCAGTCCATTTCTTTTGATTGGTGAATTGAAGCCATTTACATTAATCATTATCACTGATATATTTCGGCTTAACTTTTTCATGTTATTTTCCTGCTGTTGGTTCCCTACATTTCTCCTCTGTTTAATTGCTTGTCCTTTTTGGTGGTTCCTTCTATTGTTGTTGTTGGAAATGTGATCATTTTTATCTCCTTCTAGAATATCTTTCAGTACTCTTTGTAGGATTGCTTTAGTTGTCATGAATTTCTTCAGTTGTTCTTTTTCATGGAAGTATCTTATATCTCCATTAATTTTGAATGATCATTTTGCAGGGTACATCAGTCTGGGTTGGAAGTTGTTTTCTTTTGGGACCTGAAATACTTCACTCAAGCTCTTCTTGACTTGGTGGTTTGTGTTGAGAAATCTTCCATGATTCTGATGGGCTTTCCTTTGTAGATGATCTGTTTCTCTTCCCTAACAGCTTTTAGTATTCTGTTCTTTTGCTGAATTTTTAGGATCTTGATTTCTATACGTCTGGGTGTAGATTTATTTTGGTTATGACTACTTGGAGTTCTACATTACTCATTTAACTGTATTTCTTTTCCTATGGTTGGGAAATTTTCTGCTATTACTTCTGCAAATAGTCTTTTTATGTCATTTCTGTTGACTCCTGCTTTTTCACTGACACCTCTCTGTCTTATATTGTTTTTCTTTGCATCATCTTCCAGCTGTTGAGCTGTTATTTCCTGGTGCTTTATTATTTGTAAGAGATTGTTCCTTTCTTGATCACCAGCTGCAATGCTGTCTTCAAGATCTGAAAGTCTATCTTCAGTTTTGTTCAAGCAGTTTTGCCAGCTTTGAATGGAATTTTTAATTTCCTGGATTTCTCTTTGAATCTGTTTCATGCATTCTATTTCTTTCCTATATAGTTCATTCAAGGTTTCCATCAATTTTCTATGTTTCTCTACTTTTTTTTTAATCTGTGTCTTCTTTAGATATGGTGAGCAATTCTTTCATTATGGTTGTCATTTCCTTTTTTTACCTGAGAGATTATATCTGATCTGATGTCTTCTGTAGCATGATGGAGTTGTTTCTTTACTTCAGTTGCTATCATCTCAGAAATTTTAGGTGTGTAACTTCCAAGTTCTATGTCAATGTCTTCTAGACTTGTTCTGGGTGGGTTAGAATTCTGAGATTGAATTTTGTTCCTTCATTTTAACATTTTCTATTTCAAAAAAATTGTTTTTAATTTTGTTTTCTGTTGCGATCCTTTCCTGTGATTTTTTGTAATAGGTAACTTTACCACTAATATCAAGGTCTCTCCAAGAATAGTGGGTACTTCAGGGATATCTTCTGTGCACAGGAAATTCTTAGTTCACATATGTCCCAAGATCCTACCTTCCCAATTAATTGAGAGTGGGATGTTGGTTTTTGTTTGACTCAGTTGGGCTGTGGTGAGATTATTATCCCAGAGCTTCCCAATATTGTTACACAAAGGAGAACAACTGATTACAACACATATGACATCTCAGCTACAGCAGTACAATTAGCAATAAGCACAATTTAGGGACTGATCAACTGTGGTAACTACTTGTTTTGTACTTTAGACCATACTAGCAAAATCTATAGTTATATAACAAAATCTATCATAAATTTTGAGTTTGTATGCAGAATGTTTCCCTTTGTTCATTTACCCTGGGTTCCTCCAGACAAGATGTTTGCCATGTCCTAGGCACTTCTCATGATGGCTGCCAGACTTGCAGTGTAGAGGTATGGGCCAGGCACCAGTATTCCTCTAGACTGAGGCTCCTGAGGCTCAGCATTGCTCCCCTGATGGTGGGGTTGTGGGGGGTGGAGTCTCTCCCCCTCCGAGCAGCTCACTGTAGCTCTCCAGGCTCTACAGTGCTCAGCATCACTCCTGTGATTGTGGGAGGGGCAGGATGCAGAGTTTTTCCCTCCTGAGAAGCTTACTGAAGCTCCCAATGTTCCTCAAGCCTCTTTGAGGATATTCTGAAACAGTAAAACACACAGGTATTCACCCTATCCCACTGCAGCCTAGGGATCATGCCATGGACACAAAAGCTTATCTGTTCCCAATCTCATTACCAAAGACTGGATGCTAGAGATGGCAACATGGAGTCATGTGCCACACCAAAAAAGTCTAAGGGTAGTGATAGTTGCAGGGATGCAGCTGGGGGCAACATACTGTGCTGATCATGTCACATGCATTCCCCTCAGTATTAACCAACATGTTTGTTATGTTTTACAAAGATAAAGCCTTTGTCCTATTTTATAGATCAGACAAAATGATAAGGAAGGATGTCTACCCAGGTCATTTGGGATTAATGGTTACACCCTTAGATGTGACCACCCCAGAAACTTACTAGTGACACAACTTTACATGTGTCTCTCTGTGTGTGTATAATGTGTATGTATAATGGATTTAAATACACTTTCTATTTTTTCATGAAATTGACTTTGCTGGAAGGTATCCCTTGCTATTATTTATTAAAACACCCCTGTAAACTTGCATTCTTTTGCTCCCTAACTGTAGTGGGATTGCAAATTCTTCTATGTGTATTAGGGATATATCAACTCTATTCCCTGATGTCAATGGTGTTACAAATTCTTCCATGCAGTACTCATAGATATGTAAAGGAAATGGTTGAGATTCTGGAGGAAAGTTATTATGTCACCAGAAAAAAATATCCAGGTGTAGTATTGGGATTTCTAGAAGAATATGAAGAATCTCTTTAGGATAATTAATGAGTTTTCCCATTTCTCAATGCTTAACATATGCACTAAAATTTACAAATTGTCAGGTTAAAGTTAGCAGACTTTACTCTTTCAAAAGTAGTTTATGAGACATATTTTCTATTAACATATGATATCTTTTCAATAATATAGTAACAATTCTTTTATACTAACAGTGACATGATTATGATAATGTAATTATTTGTGTTGTTTCTTTTTTCTTTTATGTTGAACAAAAGTTTCAAACCATGTGTCAGTTCCTTTTATGTGTGGTGTTTCAGCCAGTGATGTGAAATAATGAGGACATGTGCAGGGCATAGTGCAGTATTTCAGAGAAGGCATGTGCACAGATAGTCATATCAATAAAGCAATGAGTTAAGAGGGAAGGGAAATTGCTACTGAGAAAATACTATTGCACTCTGTAGGTCTCTAACACTCTATAACAGGATGAATTCCCACAGTGTGAGACGTTCAGCACTTTCTGCCTTGCTAACAAACTAAAGAGTATTTTAGTCATGATCCTCTCAGAGTCTCTACCCCTACTTCCAAATGCTTAACCATTACTACTAGCTACATTTCAAGTTTCTGTCTAAAAATATCAAAATCTTGTTCTTTAGGGTCATATCTTACAATGTACTCTAAAGAAAGTAAGTATTCTGGAACACAAAAACAACCTCAACTTATACAAACAAATGTAACTTCCTTGGGAAAGGGTTGTTCTTTAATTTGCTTTTAAAGGAAGTAATTGATTTTTCTTGGCACATTTGATAAAAAAATGAAATCTTGAGTGTCTAATGTGGAGGTCATATCCTTCTCAGGAATCATGAGATCTAATGGATTTAACTTGAATTCAAGTTCTCCTGGAACTCTCTTATGTCTGTAATGAAATTCTACACACAGATATAATATGCATGTGTGTGCACAAATATGTGTGTATATATATATTCTTGCACACATCACAAAAAGCAATCAAGACATTATCTGCAGGAGGATTAAATCAGACAACAAGACAGGCACTGGTGATTCTTCTCAATGACACACTGGCGATCCACTGAACTTTGAATTATTTTTCAAATGCACTATCTCCTTTGCATCAACTAATGTCTCCTTAGCCTCCTGTTGATCAAAACTTCCACTATGGAGCCTCTGTGGTAATGATTAGTTTATCAGTATAGATTATGATAAAAGAAGTAATAAATATAACTTAAGTGTAGCTCATGATTTACTTGCATAGTTGACACAACTCTATCACCCCCTTACCTGACTGTATCAGCCAAATTTATCAATGAGCATGAAATTGTCATTGTTATCATTTATAATTACTTTAGGCATCTTTGCCAGGGAGATAAGAAACACAGTAGTCAATTTCTTTAAAGTTTACTTTTTCTAATGATCATTTGGGAATAAATCTACAGGGAAAAGTAAAGGGTAAGGGCTTGCTTGGAGGCTGTAAGTGGGAGCACAGCTACTCCTATACCCTTGACTGAGAAAATGGTCCTCAGTCCTCTATAGGGGTGGTCCTCTATAGGGTTGATCATCCTCTTCCACTGGGAATGCAAATTTGAGAGGGATGTACATGGAACAATGAAGGAAAACTGGGACCCCTGCCTAGCCAGCCATATCAGCCAAGTCAGCACTGGCAATCAATGGGGCAATAGATGTCTCAGCCCTCCCATCTGAGTAAGTCAATCTTGATTTTTTGGGGGGAGGGTTTCTGGTACCAGCAACTGAACTCGTGGCCTTGTGCTTGCCAAGCAGGCGCTGTGCCGCTGAGCTAAATCCCCAGCCCCTTTGATCATGTTTTAACATTGTTTGTTTTTATCTAGTTTTTAAATATTATGTAAAAGTTTATGTAATTAGAACATACTGTATGATATTCTGTCTGATTACTTTCACTTAACATTGTCTCTTAAGTATTTTTCCTTACCATCAAAATTCAACAGCTTCTTTACAGTCCATTGTCTGATTTACATAATTTGATAATTATAGCTTAGTTCCAAAAGTTTGAACACTTTTTCCAAAGTTTCAATTATAAATAATAATTCCATAATGAACAGCTTTCCATGAAAAGAACACTCCTCTGCTGACTTCCCACTAGGTCTTTGTATGTCCATCATTAACTGCTTCATCAATCTTTGATTTCTGAAATTTTAAGATCTTTGATAAAACATTTTACTATGTACCTTGTATGAAGATTTAATTCAAAAGTAAATTAAATATGCAAATAATATCATAAGATTATTTTCCAACGAAGTATAAAATGAAAACAATTAATTTATAAATTTCAATTATTATAATTGGAAATCTAGAGAAAGCTTTACTCTGAAACATTTATGAGCAATGTATGGAGTGTAACATAATGGGAAATCTCTGCAACTTATGTTCTAAATTAAATAGTTCATATTATAATTAATCCAAAGTCATATCAGGTAGGCACTGATGAACTGGAGAGATAATGTAGGCTTGGTGTGTATTCTATAAAATTCATGAAGGAAATTTCCTTGGTACTCACACTATATTTGTCAAACTTAAGAGGACATATTGAACAAATAAAGAGCATTTGCTAGTGAGAGGTGTGAGGAAGGTCTTCAGTACTGGTCCATAGACAATATTAGGTCAAGGACATAGAAGGAACACTGATGAATATTTAAGATGACACAGAGTTCAGAAAACAACAGGCCAATCACCTTAATGAACATGGATGCAGAAATCCTTGATAAGATACTGGCAAACAGAATCAGCAAATCTAGAGGATTATATGGCATGACCAAATAGGATTCATGCCAGGGATGCAGAGATGGTTCAACATATGCAAATCAATAAACATAATACACCACAGGAACCAAGGAGAAAAACTGTATGATCATCTCAGTAGATGCAGAAAAAGTATTTGACAAAGTCCAACAACCATTAATGATTAAAAACATAGAAAATTGCAGTAGAATATCTTTGGTTCAATCTGATAAAACCCATCTATGACAAATCAACAACCAACATCATACTGAATTATAAAAAACTAAAAGCTTTCACTCTAAAATCAGGAACAAGACAAGGATGCCCACTGTCACTACTCCTATCATTAGCCAGAGCAATTAGCCAAGAGAAAAAAAAAGGATATGAAAAGAAGAATTTAAATTATCATTGTTTGTAGATGACATGATACTCTACATAAAAGACCCCAAAACTCCACCAGAAGCCTCCTAGATTTAATAGCCAAACTCAGTAGTGTAGCAGGATACAAAGTCAATACTCAAAGGTCAATAACATTCCTGAACTCACTGAGGAAGAATTTAGGGAAACAACACCTTTCACGATAGCATCAAGAAAAATTAAATACTTAGGAATCAATCTAACAAACCAACCAAGCAAACAAACAAAAAAACACCTCTACATTGGAAACTATAGTACTCTGAAAAAGGAGATCAAAGAGGATTTCAGAAAATGGAAAGTTATCCTCTGGTTGTGGATAGAAAGAACCAATATAGTAAAATGGCTATCCCTCCAAAACTGTTGCACAGATCTCATGCAATCCCGATCAAGATGACACATAGATTCTTTGTGAAGGGGAGTTAGTAGAATGGTAGATGGCTGTGAATTTGAAGGGTCTTGATAAGATGGAGAAGTGGCCAAAATCAAAATATGAAATTTAACAGAGCTAAAGGTACATCTTGGATTTATGTGTAAAAGCCAGTAGTGAAATTACCTAAAGACATGTTACCATGTTAAGAGCACAGTTTGGCTGCACAAAGAGAAGAGAATTTCTGAGTTGAACAAGAGATGCCCAAACATTGTGTGCAATCAGAACGCATTTGTAATGTGGACAGTAGAAGAGCTCTTGGAAACTTATGTTGAGATGCTTAATGCACCAAGTCCATCTCAGAGGAGTCAGATTTTATTTCACCTAATGTGGGTTGCATGGCTCCTTCAGTATCTTGGCCAGTTGTGAGCACCAGGTTTAAAGAAGCATATCTCTAATTATCAGCCTTTAGAGATCACAACATCAGTAGGGATGTAAAATAACAGCTGCAGGGACCGGCAGTGTTTCCCAGTACTTATTTGTTTTGATCTATGAATTTATCAGATGAGTTGGTAGATGTGAAAGATTGCTGTGTATTTTAGAGCAAAAATAAGAAAAAGAAAGAAGAAGAAGCACAAAAGAAGTGCTCAGGGAGAAAAAAGTTCTTTGAAGAAAAAAGAGAAGATACGCCCAGAATAGAAGAGACCACTGCAAGAACAAGAGGGCAATGGCCGTAAAGTCAGTGCTGCCATCCTTTTGTGTCTTCTGCAGTACCTGATGCATGTGGCCCACTTGATCTCATGCTACAAGGTTGATACCAGGTGCCAGGTTCGGTACAATCTGGTGGCAGAACTAGGAGCTGCTGCTCAGCACCCATGGTGAACCAATCTCCTTCACTGGAAGGTCACACCGAACAGCTCCAGTCACAAAGCCACACCTCAGCCTCCTACCACACAGCATTCTGGAAAGCAGCATGGAGACTCCTCAAAAGACAAAAACAGAACTGCCATGTGACTCAGCAATTCCACTGCTAGGCATGTAACTAAAGGAAAATGATATCAGAATGTCAGAGAGAAATCTGCATTCCCATATTTATAGCAGCACTTTTCACAAAAGTCAAGAAATAGGAATAATCTAGTGTTTACCAGCTGATGGGTGGATAAAGAAAGTGTATAGTTCACAGGTGCAATGGAATACTAACTACTCAGCAAAAAAAAGAATGAGAGATCTTGTCATTTGTGGCAACATGGATGGAACTGGAAATTGTTATGTCACGTGAAGCAAGCAGGCACAGAAAGATAAATGCAGCAGGATCCCACTCACAGGTGTGAAATACAAAGGTTGATCTCCTGGAAGCTGGGAAGAGAATGGTGGTTATTGCCTCCAAGGCTTGGAGGCAATGGTTAATAAGTTGGTTCTAAGTGACAGGTAAGGGCAAGAAGGTCTGGTGGGCTACAGATAATAAAAATGTACTGCAGATCACAAAAAGCTACAGGAAAGGATTTTGAATATTTTCACATTACAGAAATGGTAAACAGTTGAGCAGATAAATAGGTTTAACTTGATTTAAATATTACACAAAATATATATGCATTGAAATGTCACCTACATATCATCCCATACCTAGGTACAATTTATGTGTTCCTGTATCAGTTAAAACAAACTAAGTTAAATTTACAAATAAAATAAGCATCAAGAAAAGGAGCTGAAATGCAACGGTGTGATATCAGGACCCAGGTCAGTGTGAACAGCACAGGGAGCATCTCTCCGAAGGCCCAGGCAGGTGGATGTACACGCAGAGAGAAAAGCTGAGTGGACAAAGCATCTCAGGGCATAGCATACTGCTATTCATGTGTTACTGAAGGTCAGAAAAAGAAAAGAGACAGAGTCAGAAAAGAGGAGCACTTTTAAGTTATTTCACAAAATAAAAATAAGTTGTCCCGGTGGAGGAGGTATGAACATTCTTCAAAAGGTGGAGCCTGGGAAAGAAGGATGGCCACTACCTGTCACCACACTGGTGGACAGCAGAGCACAGTACTGAGGTAAGGTCACCCAGGGGGGCCTAAAAAAAGGTCCAGAATTCAGGTCACGGGATGGAAGCAGCCACTGCAGGCAGAGTGGAGAGGCCACAGATGGGTGCTAGGTTTAACTCAAGAGATGGTATTTTAAGACAGACACTGGGCTAGATCAGTTCTAGAAGAGAAGATTTGAAACAGGAGATTGTCTAGAAGCATTTCATGAAATGAAGTTAAAGGAAGGAATATAGATACAGCTCCAGAGAGAGAGCTGAAGAAGAGCTAATTTATATCCTTAAAAGAGCTGAAGGATTCTCACATATAGATATTTCCATTACCTCTGAGGTCTGCAGAGAAAGAGAGACCAGGGCTGATCCACAGTGGAGCGTGTGTCTCCAAGTGATGCTGGGTGATGGGGATAGAGCTAGAAGACAGAGATCCAGATTCAGATTTCTACTTTAAGATGCTAGCTTTCCTTATGTGAGAGAGGTAGATCAGTTCTACACACTGCCTCCACTTCTATTTCTTGGAGCTTTCAGATGGGTTTAGGGGAGGAAAAGCATTGTTAATGATAAACACATGGATTTCAAAAGAGTAGTAAGATGGAGGTTAGAGACTGATGGAGGAGGTGGAGAGAGGACACCATTATGAAGCCAGAGAACAGAGAAACGCCTCTGTGGGTGGAGAGAGAAGCAGATTCAGTGTGCGTGGGCACCGTTCTCTTCGGCAGGTCTTTACTGGAGGACTGCTCCAGGTTCTAGGGCTTTGTTCCAGGACTTTGGTGGGACATGAAGCACTGAGCATGTGGTGATTTGCTAAAGTAAGGCTCAAGATCCAGGAGAAAAGGACTTAGATTTTATCTTAGAAGGATTCATTTTAAGGACTTTTCAATTGTTTAAAAGAAATAACACTTAAGATGGTTCTGTCTTTAGTGAGAGAAGCAGAAGGTTTTCTTAGTTTGGGTAGGAGGGCAATTACATAATGGGTAGAAAATAACAGTAAGTATGTAGGGTAATTACCTGAAAGTAAAGTCAAAACTATTCTAAAGTTATTAGAGTTTTTAGAGCTGATATACTTGTTCCAGGAAACAGTAAATATGCATTTTTAAATTACATAGTCATGACTATACCTTTTCATTTTTATTGAATAAAACACCCATAAGTCTGTTTTGGTGTTTCTGTATTTTTCATGACAGAGTTTGCCAAAATAGTTTTAGATTATCAGAGATGTCTGAGTCTTTGCTAAAAACAGCTTTTAAATGATCAAACTTCAATTTGTTTAGGATGTTCTTAAAACTCTAAATAGAAGGGCATAACTTCTTTCTCTTTCAAAATGTACTCTCTCAAACTCTCACTGCTTCTTAGCACAGCTATAAAATATGCATACAATTAGCATGAAAGAGAGTTATTATTCACCTGAAAGAGTTTTTCATAGTTTTTAAAAGCAATCGATACCTACCTGACTCTGCTTTGTCTCTTTTTCTATCCAAATACTGGTGCTATGTGTTATACCAATGAAGTGTTGAGATGGATCATTTATTAATCTCTGTATTACCCCCAGCAGATAATTGCCTCAGTGATGTATGAAGCCTTGTTAAAATGATGGCCATTAGTTTATACTATGTAAATGCTTCATTTAAGTATAAAATACAAAAATGTGCACAAGTCATAAATATAGTTTGACAAATGAATGCAAACTGAAGAGGGTGTTGCTATTGCTAAGATAAACAAATAGACGATTACTAGCATTCCTAAGTACTTTCCCACTTGGAGACTGAAGCACCCCATAGGTGACTACCATGCCAAACAGCAGCATCAGAGATTAGCCCAGTCCATATACGAAGGCAATAAAATATGTGCTCTAGCATCTGACTTTTTCACTTAAAACTAAATTTGAGAGACTCTTCCTATTACAGTATATCATTTTAGTTTGGTTATCCTCCTCATTGTGTTACGTTCTATGATATAAATAAACCACTCCCCATCTGTTTACCCTTAATGGGTGTTTGCTTTGTTCCCATTGGGCTATGAAGAGTATGCACAAGCTTCCCTGTCTTTGTCTCTTGGTACCTGATAGATGGATGCACTCTCTCTGGCCTCTATCCATAGAGTGTAATTCCTGTCAGGGGTGTGTATGGATCTAGTCCTGCCTGAAGCCTCTGAACATTCTCTTCAAAGGTCCTATTCAATCAATTGCCAATGGCTTCATGAGGTTGTCTGTATTTTCCAAACTGTGTTTTCCTCTTCTACTGCATCTGTTGATTAATGGAAGATCTTCATTTGGGTAGTTCAGTCTAGCAGTGTTTCCTGTGAATATGGATTTTTCAGTTCTTTTCATACTACTCATGAGACATATCTCCCAGTGGGGCTGCTTTACTCTTATCTACCTGCTTAAAATACCTGCTGCTGACAACCTGGAGGGAGCATGAGGATGTTTGTGTCTTTTGCTGAGCCTTTGAAATGGGCTCTGCTCCCATCCTGTGAAGATGACTTCTGGGCACCATGGTTAAGGAGTAATTTAAGAATTTGGGCAAGGCTTAAACCTGAGAGGAAAATTTTTCTTTCCTCTTTTATATTTTTACTTGGGTAGGAGAAAAGAGTTGATATATTATCAAATGTGTTCAGTTTCATATTTTTTCTAAGGATACAAAATTGGACAGTAGATCACCTCACTGCATAACCATTATCAGGAATGGATATGGTCATCTTGTAGACTGAGAAACTTAGCTAAGCATTATTAACACCCAGATACAATTTGAAACTCATAAATGTCTTGGCAGCTTCTACCAAGAATAAGGGCTCCCACGGATATGGACAGATATACCTGCTTTTAAGGCTTTCCTTTATTTATCATTTTAAAATGAAGATAAGTATTTCTCTGAATTAAAAAATTTCTACAACAAACTAGACAAACTTGATGATGTTTTAATTCCCTTTTCCCTATTCATTTATTTATATAGTGGATTGACAAGAAAGCTTTTTTAGAAGACGTGGTTTTTTGGAAGCCAGAAAAGTTGACATACCATTCTTAAGGGAACTGAATGGAAGTCCTGCCCATTTAAGCGTTATAGCATGAGTCTTTACCTTGTGTTAAATTCATAGATTACAATTTTATTTATCCTGACAAATAAAGAATTTTGTAGAAGAGTTTTTTGATATTATTTTATTTCAGGGAAATAGTCTATGCTCCTCAGTCTAAGTTGTAGATACTATTAAATGTAAAGTATATATATTTTTACATTAAATATTTCAATTACATATAAATTAAATCTAATTTGAATGTTACAATCCAACCTTTATTTATTTTATTTTATTTTATTTTATTTCAGTACCAGGAATCAAATTCATGACCTTGTGTTTGCCAGGCAGGCGCTGTGCCGCTGAGCTAAATCCCCAGGCCCTCCAACCTTTTCTTAGTTCCTATTTAGAAGCTGTATAAGTTTACTTATGGAAAAACTTCTTATTCTTTGCCACAGGCTTATTCTTACTGCACAATTCAATTGTGCAAGTTAGTCAGGGTGCAAAGCAAGAGATTTGTGACCATGACGCAAAGCTCAAAGAAGGGATTGTGCTCTGAGGTTCACTCCTGAACCCCACTGGGACCTCATAGAAATCAGAAAGAACTTGAAAAACAGGGGCGATGGCCTGAAATCTAGAGACAACTAGACCAAGCCCTGGAATCATGTCTCATTAAAGAATATGAAATCAGAGTAGACACAACATTCCAGCTCACAATTGCTAGTACTTTCTCAACTCTGTAAAAGTTAATTTTGAGACCAATCTATGTGGGCAAAGCCACACCTAACACTACTGGATGAAGGCAAGAAGGTCACACTGCTTCCTGGTTACACCACTGCCCCTCAGGATGAA
Source organism: Chinchilla lanigera (assembly GCF_000276665.1). NCBI lineage: Eukaryota > Metazoa > Chordata > Mammalia > Rodentia > Chinchillidae > Chinchilla > Chinchilla lanigera. Next base: position 7,291,927 of record NW_004955496.1, on the reverse strand, counting down.
GGAACTCGCCCTATCATGAGTGAGTTTATGACCCATTTCCTTTTAGTTCATCAGTTATTTATTTTCTCTTGGCTCTGAGGCTTTCCAACCAATGCACAGCTGAGAAAGAAATCTTCAGTTGGTTTGGAAAAGAAAATAGGCGGGAAAGAAAGAAGAAATCGTTCTGTTAAGCAACCATTTCAAAAGTGAGGCACAGAGCTTTAGACAGGTTGCATCATTCAGTTCTCATGCTCGTGGAGAAGCATTTTTCTTCCATTGTACAAATACATAGCTCAATATTCATTAGTTTAAGTGACACACAGTTAGAAATTAGAAGCTAGTTCTGTTTGGTTTCAAAGAACTCTTCACTATCCCATGCCACACCTGAAATCTATAGGGCAATGGGAATTTAAGTGGCCACCCCAGTACAGTGCAGTGACAATACAAGGGATAAGAACTGGAAGATTTTTCTGAAAGGAGCCCTACCCAACAAAACCCTTAAAAGATAAGCTATCCTGGAGAGTGGAGTAGGAGGAAGCTCTCCTAGGAATGATTAACAGAGGAATCACAATGAGACAGGAAAGGACAAGCTTGAGAATTGATATATAAGAAAAAACAACCACATAAAATTTCAAACAAAATCTCAACCAAAAGAAGATCAATTCAGGCAGCTTATGAGCGGAGTTCCTCACGCCCCCGGCCTCCTCCAGTGCTCCATGCACTAAGCTTGAAGGGTCTGGGAAAACACAGGGCTAACTTCTCCCCTTCTGGTTAAAACCCTCCTTCCCCATGGCATCAGCTTTCAGGGTAAAATCCAAACATGGTAAGCAGCTCACAGGCCTGTGGGTCCCGGGCCTTTTTCCAAACCTGTCACTCCAGTGCCGCCTCAGGGACCTCTTCAATTCCTTAAAACCCCGTGTTTTCTTTGGCCTTTGTTTCTATTGATTGCTACCTCCTCTGCCAGAAATGCTTTTTACTCTTTTTCTGTACACTTCTTCAAAGCCTACTTTATTTTTCAGAGTCTAAGTATATTGAAAGCAGAGATCTTATGTTTGCCTTGTTTTCTAGTACATTTACCATTTCTGGCTGACTTCAATTTTTATTTTTTCATACAATATCTGTAACTATACATTATGAAAGGCCCTTTGGAAAGCACCACTTACAATGTCTAAAAAACAGAAAAACAAAAAACTTGCAACATCATTTAAGAATCATTTTATTTCATCAGGAAGGATTGGAAAAAAGGACATTAATGATTTCAAGCAAGCACTATTTTGGGATTTCTGAGTCTCTTCCAAATGACAGGCTGAAAGGAAAAGGCTACATAATATATAAGAAAAAAAAAATATATATATATATCTTTGTTCCAGGTCTTCTGGCCCTCTTGTTGAGAAATTACGATTGAAGAGAGAGAAACTAGAACCAGATGAAATAAGAATATATTGTTCAGTTATAACTGAACAATATCAAGAAACACTGTTTTGCCAAGAAGATATAATGAAGGGGTCCTGACAGTCCCCAGGAAATAGCTGCTCGGCATGGCTCCCACAGGCTGAATGATCTAAGGTTACCCTACCCCATCTCCTCCTCCATGGGGTGAAGGTAGAAAGCCAGTCTACAGTTAGAGCAAGCCTCTTTTAAGAAGGTGCAGATACTAATTACAAGTCAGTCGGCACCATATGAGATAGGACTTAGATTGACCATAAACTTCTTTGGGTAGTGGCTGCCCTTAAATATACTGGTTTGTTTTTTTTTATGTATTGCAATATAAAAAATCAAATAGTCTTAAAATAGTCTTTTTCAGAGAGGAGAAGTGGCTCTCTCTTGGATAAGCTGCTGATTACTATGTGCTTAGCCATAGCAGTCCTTTCATAAATATTTGTTAAACTAATAAATAAATGAATCAACAAAGGTGATATAGCCTAATCAGGCATTCAAAATGACTTAGACAAAGTAACTTGCGAAATCTTTGAATACATTGCTTCATTCAGGAATAAACTACACAAGTAGAAAAATATTGGGTGATTTAACTGTGCTTTCAAACATCTTGTTAAATCTTTTCAATGATGCAAGTTTTTAAATCATGATGCTGTATACCACTGTTTGGTACTATGGTTTCAATTTATTTATTTTTTTCATTTTTTTAAAGACAGAGAAGGATATGACTTTATTTGGACAATTTTTTTAGAAAACTATAAAATTCTTCTTTTCCTGGAGATGGGAGAGATGTGAAGGAGAAATGATCTTCAGCAGAAAACTCAGGATATTTCTGACCACCAATGGCAGAAATCTCAGATAACTCTGCTTCTTTGAACTCATATCTACCCAGCAGAGCCAAAATACATGATATGAAGTTATAATGCTTTCCACTAGTGGAAGAGGCCATTTATTTACCTATTTTTCTGGTTTTGACAAACCACAAATATCACTAAAAATAAAATTCAGGAAGAAAAACTGAAACGATATGTTCCTTTATAAACAGGAAAACATTATGCCTAATGGTATTGGGCTGCATCTGTAGGAAATCAGATTCTTTCCTTAATAAAATTAAAAGTAGTAGAAGAAAGGGACACTCATTGATTGCTTTTTATGTGCCAGCTCTATTCCAAAGGTTTTACTTAGATTTATTCATTTACATCTCACTCTGACTCTGAGATGTAGGGACTTTTCCAATCATCCTCTTTTCCAGATGAAGAAACCAAACAGGCAGTGTCTCCCTAAGTTGCTTGATGCTGTTCAAGGCAGTGGCAGAGCTGAGAGCTCATCTGTGTGGCTTTGACATCTGTGTTAATAATTCATTGCATGGTATAGTAATCCCTCTTTCAAAAACAAACATGGGTCTTAAACATATTATCACCTCTGATATTTTCTCTACCAGCCCATTTGGAAAGTAAACTTGAACTAGTCTTTAAAAGAACAATAGGAAATGTTTTTTTTTTTTTTTTCAGCATATCTGGACTGAGATGGGAGTTGGGAGTAACCTATTCTTGGTTGCTGTAATACAACATTAACTTTCTAAGCTGAGGAAATCCAGCAAGTTAAATTTTAGCAAGTTAAGTGAGATCAGGTAACAAGTAAGAGAGTGAGCCACATGAATTGTGGTACAGGTCAAAACTGGTCAAATATTGGCAACTTCATGTGCTTCCACCTCATAGCTTTCAGTTTCTCTCTGGGATATATCAATTTAGAGTGGCTACAGTAAACAGAACAAGTTTAAAATTCTGTGTACAAATCTGGATTTATTTGAGGCCCAGAAAAGGACCAAAAAAACAGAGGAAAAGAATTCTGTGTTCAAACAACTTAAGATGAAATTCTATGTGAAACAGTAGAGTAATGTTTACCCTTTGACTGACATGCTAATTAAATGTTAGATCATCATGGGGCAGTAGGTGGAGAATGCTACAGAATTGGATGAGTACCCGGATGTGCAGCGATGGAAGGGAGAGAGAACGGCACAGTAAGGAGCAGGCAGCTGAGGACCAGCAGGCAGCATCAGGATGAAAGGTCCAGGAGGAAGGAGGGACCAATTAGATCTCTGGGTTCATGTGACTGTCACGGAGAAAGGGCTGGAAGGAAAAGGACAGAGCTGCAGACCTTACTGCTGGGAGACTGAGTCAGTGGCTTGCTTGTTCCAGGAAGATTCAATGGGCTGATGAGCAGTGTGAGAGGTGTGGAGCAGAACCACAGAAGGAAGCCATCCAGGGCCAAGTGTGGGCCTGGGTCAGGGTGGTGACAAAAAGGACAACACTGATAATTCATCATATGGAGGTAGAGGTAAGGTTGGGTGGACAAAGGAATAAATGGATTTCTAATTTGTGGAGTAGAAAAATGATTTAAGATATTCAGCCCACGTGATAAGAAATGAGGTTTTATTATTTTAAAAATAAGATGAGATGAGTCTGGTGATACATGCCTGTCATCCAAGTCCTCTGGGAGGCTGAAGCAGGAGGATCACAAGCTCAAACTGAATCTCGGCAATTTAGCAACTTAGTGAGAACCTCTCAAAATAAAGAATAGATAAAAAGAGCTGGGGATGTAGCTGAGTGCAGGGAATCAATCCCCAATACCACACACACAAAAATATATTTATATAGGAAAGCATACAAGGTTGAGGAGATGATCATTCTAATTATATAAGTAATAATATCTTATTATTGGCTGATGAGTATTCATTCAGACATTGTCAGGTGATGTTCTCTCTCTCAATATATGTGGAAATTTTATATATATATATATATATATATATATATTCAGAATAAATATATTATGTTTGGAATATATATGGAAATATATATGGATATGTATATCTATATATATTTCCATATATATAGAAAGAGGTGCTCAGACAGGTTAATTTTTCCAAAGTTACACAGCCTTAAATACTTATGACTGCCAAAATCATAAGATCTTTTGTCCATTTCATCCAAGTGGAATCTGAAGTCACAGCAGAATCTATGAAGGCTACAATGAGAACCAATGGTGAAATATTTCATGTGGAAGTTGTCAGAATTAGCTAAATGTTGGAAGCTGGGCATTACATCAAGTTTGAGAAATCTGGGAAGTAAAAATGAGAGAAAACTAAAATACTGGAAGTTAACCAGAATGATGGGTAGCAGAGAGGGGGTAGATTGAGACCAAGGTAGAACTAGAGGAATGGGAGAATTAAGTCTTAGCCCTTTAGTCATTTGTTCAATAAGTCTGTTCCCCTCCAAGAGACACATCGCTGGTGTCTGGAAGGCCCATGAGGAGCGGTATTCTGCACACTGTGCACACTGTATTACTCAGCTCAGGCTGCAGTAACAGAATACAGTGGATGGGGAAGGGGCAAACACCAGGGTTCTTTCTCTTACTTTGGAGGTTGGGATGTGCAAGGCCAAACTGAGGGGCACTGCCAGAGTCCTTCTGTACTGGTGGCCAGTTATCACCAGGGATATGTCTGCATGACACTTCTGAGAAACCTCCTCTCCACGTACGGTCCCACAGGGGGTTAGAATTCAGCACGTGAATGAATATGGGGAAAGAAGACAGAAATCTTCATTTTGTGATAGTTCTCATGATGCAGCTTTTATCTGTGCCTCACTGCAAAATGATTTCTGCACTGCTATCTCATGGAGCTCACCCACTGAACTTTCTATAATAAACAAGACCTATGACCACAACTTTCTATAATATTTAAGATGTAAAAATTGCTAATATTATTTTTGTAATTACATCTCCAACTTAGAATAGAAATCACAACCTCAGAGGAGAATGTGAGCACACCGTGGCTGGCATGATACCCTCCAAAGGGTATACAAGAAGAAAATCAGAAGTGAATTTCAGAAAACATCGAGAGAGCTGTTTCCCAACAATCCTTGACTCTTACCAGGATGCTTTCTCTCTGTGGTTCTAAAACAGAGCAGAACAGCTCTGTATTCATAAAGTCAGGAGAACAGCAAGAAGGGGATGTCCTCGGGGACACTGCTCCCTCTCATTGTGTGCTCAGTGTCCCTGTAATCTGTGCTGTCATAAACAGCCCACTTTAGAGAAGTCACATTTGCCACAAACCAATGAATTTGGGGGAGTGAGTATCTACATAGCTGATACACTGTGCATCTTTTGTTAGGCATGTCCTGGTCTCCTAGCAACAGTGTAGGGAAATCCATCAGGGGTATGAAATTAGACTGCCATGTAGGCGGAATACCTGTAGAGTGTTCAGTTTTATGAAAAGCTTTCACTAAAAAATTATACATATTATGTAAAATGCTACGGTAATGTAAGGTTAAAGTAGAAATTGTTCAACTCCCACACAATCAATTTGAGGTTCCAGTACTACCCAGTAGCCAAAGGCTTAGAGCATTCAGAAACAAAGAAAAAGAGAAAGAAAAAGAAAGAAAGAAAGAAAGAAAGAAAGAAAGAAAGAAAGAAAGAAAGAAAGGAAAGAAAGAGAAAGAAAGAGAAAGAAAGAGAAGAAAGGAGAGAGAATGAGAAAGAGAATCAACACATAGGGAGCGCCAGATAGGTTAACAGGAGAATTTCCTTCTCATTTTGAGATTTAGGAGCATCCAAATCCAGCCTTTTTTGGTGACAATCTTTTCTTGTCTTTGGAGATGAAATGGAAGCATTTACACCTGCAAATAAGTAAACAATAACTTTTTTAAAATGTTCAAGGAGCAAAGCTACATAAGTCGGCATTCTGTAGGTACTGGCTGCTGCCACAAATCCAATCCCAGTCTATGGCCTACTCTGTGGTCTCTTCTCCCCGAGTGTTGTATCTCAGCTGCCCATAGATTCCTGGGCTGCAACCCAGTGGGTCAGAACCATGGAGATGAAAGTCCTGGGATCTCAGTGTGACTCTCAAAAACAGCTGTTCTTTATACAAGCTCCTCTTGCTAATGTCTGTATAGGTCCTTGATGCAAGGTTATTGCCTTTCTCCAATTATTGGATGCCAAAATAAGCACATAGATGATAGACAGACAGATGATAGGTAGACAGGTAATGGATGGGCAGATAGGTAGAAACATAGATGATCGATACATAGGTATAGATAGATATAAATAAATATAGATATCACTCCCTTTAAGTAACAAAAAATTTCCATTTCAGTTGAATTATTTACCTGAACAGTTTAATTCATATTGCCATCCTCCTTCTTTCCAACTAAATTCATCAGCATTCATTGAGTGGCTACTGTGAGTGCATAATGAAATTATGCACTGGAAATCATATAGAGCTAACTGTATGCAGAAAAGATCTGTTTCAGACACTGTGCTGGGTGCCGGGCAGAGTTGAGGCGGGAGGACACACTGTGTCTGTCTTAGTGGAACCTATAGCCCACTGGAAGGACAGATAGATGAGCAATAAAGCTAGAGAAAGGTGCTGTCAAAAGGAAGCACATACTGAAAATTTAAGCAAATTTTAGGTGTTGACAGAGTTTTTATTCTGGATTTCAATTGTACTCTAAACAAAATGTAATGACTTGATATTATCCTTAATTTATTGTGTTATTCATTATAAAAATTTCCAAAGCCATGGAAAGCATATAATAGGGAAGTCAAAGGTGGGACAAAGGATGGTTACTTTATCTGGATGCCCCTGGAAAAATATAAAGAAGCTTGGGACAGAGGATATGATCTGTGTGCTCTGCCTCAGGGTTTGTCTACAGCCTATAGCTTATTTTCCTGCAGCATCAAGGATGGGGAATGGGAGCTGACAAAAAAGACCTTGTCAGGGTTATGCAGATCTGTTTTATGTTAAGCTTGGAGAGGACCAATTTCCAGATGAAAATCCCTATACAGCAGCCAAAGAACAAAAAGTCCATGACCAGAGTCATAGCAGCCCCATCATGGAAGGAGAAAGCAGGAAAGAGTGCAGGATGGGGAGCCGTGGATATATCTGGTGCCAACTCCAGGCTCTGGAACATGTGGTCTCCACTTCCAAGCCTCACCATCAAAACTCTGGAGGGGAGGACTTCATGCATCCATGCTGCTACTGGAAGATAAATTGCCATGAACTACATTGCTGATGAATAAATGCGTTGGCACCCCAGTTGAGCCATGTGAGTCCCAAGCCAGGTACTCTAACACTCCAGGCCAGAAAGGATTCTCTGAAGCAGCTGACAGGCCAAGACTCGATGTAGCAGCCTACAGACTGAGGATGTGTGTGCAGTGCAGAGCAATGCCGCTAGCAGCAGCACTCTAAGCAGAGACCCCACAAAAAAGGCTTCACCCAGCTCTGAGTCTTTCAGTTCCAAGCAGGCCTCCTTCTCCACCCTTCTCATAACTTTTGTGATCTGACATCTTCTAATAAGTCTTTTTATGCTTGAAGTTGATGTTAGTCACTCTCTGTTTCTACTCACTCAAGAACATTGATTACTATGAGTAGGAAGCTGGGTCACGAGTCATGGGGGAGAAAGGTTGTGTCAGGTATAATAGATACACTATGCAGCTCTTGAAAGAAAAGATTGACAGAAATGAGTTCCTTAACCCAGATCCTGGGCCTGTGGATGAGCAAGGATCACTACAGAGAGAGAGAAAGTTAGGTGGTAGCTCAAACACTAAGATATCTTTTTACTGGTTAAACTCATCCATATGGTAACACCACAACTTGGGAGAGCTGTTTTCAGAACCTGCTTGTTCTAGGTCTAGGAAGACTTCTAGTACATTCATTTATCTATCCATTCAACCTGTCATTAATGGAGACCTTCTGAGCCAGTACTGTTTACTAAGCATGTAAAAGACTGATGGTAAACCGGGCAAGTGTGGTGCCTCCCAAAAAAATTACTGATGTTAAACAAATGATAATTGTCCAATACAGGTTGCAACTAGAACTGTGGAAAGAATTAAGTGCATGAACCAAAGCACTGCTATACTTTCAGGGTAACTGGCAAACAGACCCAGAGCTGTGGAAAGGTGGACTCCCTCACCAGAGGTATAAATTCCCAGCTGAGGCTGAGCAGGGAGATGCACCATCTTGCAGTGAATCTGCATGAGCTCTCATGCAGCACTGACCAGATATTGAAACAGAAGGGGACATGCAGAGTGGGGCAAGAGGCTCTGGCTTTCGGACAGTTGTGTTGAGTTTGAATCTCCACTTTGGTACCTCATAATGGGCAGCCAATTTCCCTTTGGAGCAAGAGTTCAGAAATTGTAATTCAGTGCTAAAGGCACAGATATGACGAATATGTGAACTGACTATAATCGATCTTAATAGAATGACAAATGCACGGTGATATATACAAGTACTACATGGTAAAACATAATTTAACTTAAAAAACACCAGTAAAAGATCACATTAAGCTAATACCTGAAACACGAGCAAAACCTACGGTGGTAAAGTTGTAGAAAAGAAAGGATGTAGATAATGCCACAGAGATAACATGATAATGTGCCCAGAACAGAACAGAGTGTGAACCAAGGAGAAGAACAGAAGCCTGACAGGCAACAGGAAGTTTCTTTTTTCACACAGTATACTCAGTTTTAGAAAATCTTAGCAGTAGTCTCAGGGTGATGGAAAATTACTAAGGAATTTTCTGTGGATGCAAAGACTGGCCAGGTTTTTCTGACTCTTATTAGCCCTGTTTGTTAACATCAATTTAGATGTATAAGAAAGATGGGAAAAGAAAGGTGTTAGGATGTGGATCTAAATTGTTCCCCCAAAATGTCCCGTGTTTGGAAAGTGATTGTATCATGAGGATGTGGTACTCATCAGTAGATTCACTTAGTTCAGTATCTAAGTGTGCTGTCAGGACATGGCACCTGGCTAGAGCTGGGTTGCTGGGGAGCTCTACCATTCTCTTTCTGATTCCTAGCCACCATAATTTGCCATGCTACCCTAGCTAGGTCCTTCCACCATGCAGTTTCTGCCTTGAACGCAGCTGACCATGGACTGACCCCTCCAAAACTACTAGCCAAAATAATTCTGTCCTTTAAATTAGGGGTGTCAGATATTTTGTCCCTGTGACAGAAAAGTTGGCTAATACACAAGATTTCAAACTATAGATTTACTCTTAAAGTGGCATTCAAAGCACATCCTGGATAGATTTGTGCAGTTTCTTTTTCTTATTTATGTTATGAGTACTTTCTCTAAGAAAATAAAAATAATTTTTGACTAAGTGACCCAAGAAGCAAATTACTAAGTAAAATCTTAACAGATTATTTTGTGCTCACTTTGGCAACACATGTACTTAATAGGTTGCTTTTAAATTGAAAGAGCAAATTGGTTAAGAAATTGCTAATTTTAAGTATTTTAATATTATTTTTAAGCTAGAAAGAGTTGTCTTTCTCAAATTCACCTTGTAGCAAGTTCTATGTAAAAATATTCAATATTGTCTCTTAAAAGCACTTATCTTTGCTATAACATTAGAACTATTTTTTTTTCCTTACAACTTGGAAGTATGTTAAACATTTTCCCTAATTTAAATAAATCTTATTGCAATGTAATTTATATCCAATAAAATTCCATTTTAGTGACCAATTTGATGACACCCACCACTAAAGATTGAGAGCATTTCCATCATTCTAAAATGTTCTCTGGTGGGCTTTTGGTGCCTACCATCTATTCTTTCCCAGGCTGTGTCCATCACTGGTGCGATTTCTGGAAATTTAGTCTTGCTTTTCTTTGAACTTTATGTAAATGGAATTATACAGTGTGTAGTTGTTGTGTCTGATTTGTTTTGGTCCCTTAAGTCTTTAAAGTTCTGTTCATCAATTTTCAAACTTTTTTTAAAATCTAAAATTGATTTGGATAACTCACATTCATGTGTCTTCAAGTCTACAAACCTTTTTTCTATAATTTCAAATATGCATCTTAATAACATTTAGCATATTTTTGCATTTCAGATACCATATTTTTAATCTGGGGATGTAGCTCCAACATAGAGCACTTGCCTAGCATTCACAAGGTCTTGGGCTAAATCCTTAGCACTTCCTTTAAAAATTCTACTTTGGATTTTATATCATGTAGTTCTATACTTGCAATTTTCATGTTTTACTTTATGCTATTGAGTGCCTGCATATACTTTTTATCAGTTTTAAAAATATCTTCATATGCTGATTTTATCATTTCTGCCCTTTGTTTCTATTCTATTGATTTTTTTCTTCTGATTATGGATCATGCTCTCCTGCCTCTCTGTACACCTGTTAATTTTTGCACAGATGTCAGACACTGCGAATTTTACAATAGTAAGTACTAGATTCTCTTAGGGCTCCTTTCTGCCCTTTAAGGAACAATGGAATTATTCTGAAAAAATCAAATTATCTGACTATCATTTCAAAATTTACATTTTAGTCCAGAGCTGATTATTCTTTTGGAAATATTTGGTCTCTCTGCTAATGCATTACTCTTCTGAAAATCATCCAAGGACCTCTTTTTATGAGATCTCTCTACTGTTGTTTTGGGAGACACAAACTGTTTCCAGTATAAACTCAGATATTGTTGTACCTGCTTCTTCCTGGTGTGTTTTCCCATCCTAGTCTTGGAGTGTTTCATCTGGTCACGTACAGATAAGTATTAAAAATCAAAAGGATCCCTCTAAGGATTCCAGGAATCTCCACAGGAGGAGCATCCCCCTAATTGGTGTTCTTCCCCACAAATTCTATCCTTCCTGGTTTCCCCAGCTCGAAGTTCTGAGACAGCTTTAGGGAAGTATGTTCATGCAATCAGAGGATTCACCACTTTGGCTTCTCTTCACCATGCTATCACTGTCTGGATAGTAATTGGACCGTTGTCTGAAAATTCATGCTTCATAACTTTTACCAATCATTTTAATGATTTATAGCATGAAGGCAATGAGTTCTTGTCGAAAAGAGAAAAAAGGAGGAGGAATATGTAATTATACTGTCTGTTTTACTTGCCTAAATCATAAAATTTACCATTGATTTTCATTTTGTACATGATACTAATTGCTATCTAATGTCAGTAGCCTTTTTCCTAAAGAATTTTATTTAGTATTTATTAAAATAGGTCTGGTAGTGACCAATTCCTTCAGGTTTTATCTTAGATGTACTTATTTTACCTTTTTGTTTGAAAGAGTTTTTCTGAGTAAAAATTCTTTGCTGGCAGTATTTCCTTTCCATACTCTGAATATATTATTCCACTGTCTCTGGCTTTCATTGTTCCTGGTAAGATTTTCTTATGGGTGCTCCCTGGTATGTGATGGGTAGTTTTTCTATTACTGAGTTCAATTTTTTCATTTATATTAATCTTATAGCCTGGCAATTTAGGCATAGGCCCTAGGTTGGCTTGAGACACATATGTATTAAAAGTTGAGCTCAAACCTTCAAGACCAGATATGTTTTTGCACTATACTATTGAATATATATATAGCTTGGGCATTATTATTATGTTTCATAAATTTCACACTTTTATCTCACATTTTGCCAGGAACTGAAAAATTAGAGATTCTTTCTCTGATTGCTTTTTAGATGATCCAGTCTTAGACATGCACATATTTTCTCCAATTACCACAAATCCAAGTGAATCTGTGTTTAAGTCAAGTTTCCTAGGATCATCCCTGGACCACACTAGCTAATTGTTCCAATCAAGTTTTTCAGTGTTTCTGTTGCAGCATTTCATTTAAGAGAGGGTTCTACTTTATTGTGTTAATAGGACTGGTGAAAATTGGTTTGCCAGCTAAGTTTTCTTAGATTCTGTATTTATCTGTTTGGCATCCATTCAGGGTCAATTATGTTAACTATATTTTCTTTTTTGGCAATAAAAGAGTACTTTAATTGAAATCAGAAAAGAGGTACATTCTACTGAGTGAGAGTGGGCCAGTAAACAATTGCAGCAGCCTTGGCGATAAACGAAAAGGGTCTTTTGCATTTAGAATTTCTGGATTGGCTTCTCCCTCATAGAGATGAGCCGCTGGGACAGTTGTCTTATCAAAAACTTAGTTGACGTGGTGCCAGATTTAAATTGCCCCGTCAAAAGACTTGCTTGACGTTCTGCCAGATGTAAATGAAGGGTTGAAAGTAGCACTTTTCTGATTGATCTTGCAAACAGCAGCTGATTCAAATGAAGGATTAAAACTATCGTTTTCTGATTAGTCCCATGCTCAAGAGCCATGGAATCACGTGGGTCCCTAGGATCTGCACATGGCCTTGGGCTTTTTATGAATTTTGACACATTCTGCTCAGTTAGTTGTCTGGTTCACCTCATCCCTTATCTCTTACCTCATGTCCCCACTGAGTGAGATTATCCCTGTAATTCTTTATGGGATGCTGATGGACTAGAGGTCTCTTTCTTCTTCCAACTATTTCCTGCTGATAAAGGTTGTAGGCTCTACCTCCTGGGGATTACCTGCCCTCCGACTACTTTGGGATGTTGAGATTTATCAGGTGGGCTAATAGAAACCTGTTTTTTTTTGTTTGTTTTTTTTTTAAAAAAAGGTTATTTCTATGCTAATCAACTAATCCTGAATCTGTATCCTCAAATGTCTCCTTATCTATATATGGACTAGAGTAATATTTCCTGTGGTCTAAATAATTCTAGGACTAGGTACCTGGCAACAAAGACCATTCCTATAGCCCCAAACCTGCTGGAATTATTCAAAACTAATCAGTTCTAATCTATTTTTTCCTACCCTCCCTTGTCTTTCTTACAAAAAAAAACCAATAATGATTCAGATTTAAGGGTTCTCTTTATTCCTTTTCGTCTGCCAACGAAAATCTTATGCTTTTGATCTTGTGTGGTGTGGCACTACATGCTTCCTTCTCTCAGAAAATATAAGTAATAAATTCTTTTGCCAATGGCATTGACCTCTTTGTGTTGTCACTTAGTCACCTCTATAAATTAGAATGCCTTGGGTACAAATGAAACACATGGCGAATGCTTTTAAGTCAACCCCATATCCTGCTGATTGTTCGTAAGTGGTACAGCCTCTTGAATGCACAAATGCCCTGACTTGACTCTCATCTCAAGAGAGCACTTTCTAGCTGTTTTTATCCCTTTTTTTATTAAATTTCTGCCTGTTCTTCTATTTTTTCTAGCATTACAAAGCTACTAGTTTCCCCTTAATTGCTCTCTGCCAAAGTCTCCCTGCTTTCCATAATGTCTTAGGCATGGAGCTCTCCATTCTCTTTTGCAAACAAAATCAATCTCCTCAAACACAGCTGCAGAGCCCTTTGTCCTGGGCCTGCCTTTGTCATTGGGAAAGCACCTCAGCATAACTTCATTATATGTGTGTGCCTGCACGTGTATGCATAATGTGTGTGTGTGTGTGTGTGTGTGTGTGTGTGTGTGTGGTATTATTCAACCTTTAAGAAAAAGGAAATCCTTCTGTTTACAACAATGTAAATGCACCTGGAGGGCATTAAGTGACATTAGCCAGGCACAGAAAATTATTCTTGTATAATCTCACTTATATGTGGAATCTAAAAATTGAACTCATAGAAATTGAGAATAAAGTAGTGCTTACTAAGATCTGGGGTGCAATAAATGGGAGATGTTCGTCAAGTGGCAAAGCTTTCAGTCATAACAGGAATCGGGGTGGGGTTCTTTTCCAGAGTGATGCTGCCCCTGTTTGTCCTGCCCAGAGTGAAGTATCTGACTGATGCATGAAGCAGAGGTCCGCTGAGCCCCAGTGTCTCCACCTGTCTCACGGGATCCAGGAGTTTGCCCGGATTTGCAGCTGGTGAGATTGGGAGGAACACCTCATTCTTCCAGCTATCCTCACTTGCAATGAGGCCTCCACAACACAAGTCGGCAGGCTGGGGAGGGATTGAAAGCCTGGCAGCTTGCTTTTATTAGCTCCAGTTGTAGTCCCAACCTGGGACCCAGGGGAAGAGGTTATGCACATGCAACATAAAACTCCCAGAACACGCAGCATGGGGAGGTGGGAGAGAGGACAAGGGAAATAGAGAGAGGCCATGGTTCAAATACTACAGATTCTTTCTGTTCTTATAAGAGTTAATAGATTTTCCTGAGTAATTTGTACTTGTTTTCTATATACTGTTAGGAAAATTTACAGACACTTTAAACTAACGTTGTTACTTTGTAAAATTTTTGATAATAGTTTTGCTAGGTAAAGACCCATTGAACTCCTTGCTCCTCTACTGTTCTGGAAATCCCACCACCCTTCCCATCCTTACCACCGAGGGGTCTTTTTTTCTTTTAGAATATGATCACAACTTACTGGAAAGTCCAAGGCATCCAATTTAGTTTTCTTGTCTTCCCAAGCCCATAGCCTCACTAATTCTCAGCTGTAAAACCAAACTGAACAAAATTAATAATATTTCTTTCCCAGTAATTCATCCATGTCTCCTTTGCTGCAGAAATCTGAAGTTATTTTTCTTAATTACTCTGTGTTTCACAATTCTCTCTGTAGTTTTAGAATTGTTCTTTTTTCTACCAAAAAAATGCACCAAGTCTACCTACCATGAATCGTTGTTTTTCTAAGTTTATATGGATCTGATTGAAAAATAAAAAATAGCGTAGAAGTAAGGTGTGCACATGATGTTTTCTTGGACGTATACATTGGGAAATTATGACCACAGTGGTGCTCCTCATATGGATTAACACAGCAGCCCACTCCCATAGAAACCATGGGTAATGATGGCACCTGTGCTCTCTCAGTACATCTCAAGGACACAGCACCAGTAAATACAGGAACAACAGTGTACACTAGGTCTCCAGAACACATGAATGTTGTAAATGAAAGTTTGTGTTACTTGACCACATATCCCACTTTCCCACCCCTAAGTCCTGGTAACTAGCATTCTGGTTTTTGGGGTTTTTGTTTGTTTGTTTGTTTTTGTTGTGTTTTTTTTTTTTTGGTACCAGGAATCGAACTCACAACCTTGTGCTTGCCAGGCAGGCGCTGTGCCGCTGAGCTAAATCCCCAGCCCAACATTCTGTTCTGTTTCTATGAGTTAGAGTTATTCAGAGTCCATGTACAATATAAGTAAGATCATGTAATATTTTTCTTTCCATGTTTGGCCAAGATCATTTTGTGTAATGTCCTCCAAGTTCATTTATTGTTGCAAACAGAAGGATTTTCCATATGTATGGGGTGGGGGGAGAAATAAAGTGAAAGAGAGGGAGAGAGCAAAAACGTATACATACTTTAAGAAAAGTAAAATACTATGATGTTCAGTATGATGTTTTTTGAACAGATGGTGTTATTCTCTGTGCTGCCAGCCCTTAGAGAAGAAATTAAAAATGCATGTGCAGCAATCTCAATGAGCAAGTTTACTTAGCAGCAGTTCGCAATTCTAATAAATGTCTGGAAGCTGATGGCCACCACTTTCAGCACCTCTTGTAATTGTACCGGCCAAAGGTAACTTGCATTAATTTCATGATGTCTCAATAAATTTAGTATTAAAATGTTTATACAAGCTTTTCATTTCCTGAAGTAGGTATACATTTTTGGCAGACTCCATATATATTTATATAATATAATATCTAATATAATTTAGATCTAAAATGTCTCCCAACCTCATCAGTCTGGAAAGTGATTGGATGGTGGCTTTTAGGTGCAATACAGCTGGCTTGCTGTTAGGAGGTGGGGTCTCTCCAGTAGGAGGAGGGTCCTATCTGCTACAGTGCAAGCAGCTTTCCTCTGCCCAGGTCTTTCTACCAGGCTCCCAACCATGCAAGGTCTGAAACTTCTAAAACACATGCCAAAGTAAGCCAAATTAACTCGCCTTCTTTGAGTTGTGGGTGTCAGGTATTTTGTCCTGCGATGAGGAAAGTGACTGTATGTATTTTCTTCATCTATTCATCCATATTGGTGGACTTGGGTTGACTCCACATCTTGCCTACTGTGATTAATGCTGACAGGAACATAAAGAGTACAGGTCATCTCTTTGAGGCCCTGGGTCTGTACCCAGAGTTGGAGTTCCTGGGTCACATGTACTTGTACATTTAGCTTCTTGAGAAATCTCCACATTGTATTCTATAATAGCCTCGCCAGTCTCCATTCCCACCAACCATATGCAAGGGAGCCTCTTATGCACTGGGAACTGGTTGTCTTTCAGAATTTTTCAAATAACCATCTAAAAGTTTGAGGCAGTTTGAAGCAATGTCTCACTGTAATTTTGATTTACATTTCCTGAGTGAGTAGTTATATTGAGAATCTTTTCACATACCTATTGGTCATTTTTACGCCTTCTTTGAAAAAACTGTTTGTGTAGCACCTTTGCCCACTTGTAACTATATTATTTAAGTTTTTGCTATGGAGTTGAATGACTTGCTTTCATATTTTGTATGTTAACCCTTTGTCAGATGCAATGGCTTGCAAATATTTTTGCCCAATCTATAACTGGCCTTTTGTTTTGTTAACTGTTTTCTTTGTTATGCAAAACCATTTAAATTTGACCCCATTTTATCTGTTATTTTTGCTCTTCCTGCCTTAGCTTTAGAGTGTCCTATCTAAACAATTTTTGCCAAGACCAATGGCCAAAAGTTTTTCTCTTGTATTTTCTATTAGATACTTGTGCTTTTAGGTATTACATTTAACTATATAATCCATTTTTAGTTGATTTTTGTGTATTGTGTAAGATTTTAATTTGATTTTTCTTAAATGTATCCTTCTTTATTGCAGAGTAGTACTCCATTATGTAGAGATACCACATTTTGTTTATCCATTGCTCTGTTGATGGGCATGTATGCTGCTTCTGAAACTTAGCTATTATGAATTGTGCTGCTATAAATATTGGTATGCATGTACTGCTATAGTATAATGTAGCTCTTTGGGGAAGATACATGGAAGGGGAATAGCTGGTTCATATGGAATTTTTGATCTTAGTTCTTTGAACATTCTCTGTACCCAATTCCATGATAGTTGTAAAAATGGGGAAAGAAGATTTTGAGATGGAGGGATGGAAGTGGTGAGAAGGGGAAAGGGATTAGCAACTCCACTGAAGATAACAATGTACAATATAACAGCAACCGTTAATTCCTATCGTTTTGTTTCAAAATCCTGTATCATTTTTATTATTTTTGCTTTGTTTTGTTTTTAGCTATGCTGTTATTTTGCTATGGTTTTTTTCTATTCTCTTTAAAATAAAAAAAACTCTGTTATGTACATGCACCCACTCCCAAGAAGAATGTAACTTCATGTATAGCCAACATGTAAAAATAAAATAAAATTTAAAGAATAAATCAAAAATATCATTCTTCACGTGGATATCCAGTTTCCCCTTTCCACTGTGTGCTCTTGGCCTCTTTGTTGACCATTAGCTAACCCACTATGCGCATCTTCGTTTCCGGGCTGTCTTTCTTGTTCTTCATCCAAGGGTCTCTTTTTGTGGCTAGTATTAAAATGCTTTATTTACTACAGATTTGTAATGCAATTTGAAATTAGAAAGTGTGATGTCTCCAGCTTTGTTCTTTCTCAAAATTGTGCTAGCAATGCAGGGCTTGAGTGAGTGTGTGTGATTCTATATGACTTTTAGGACTGTGCTTTCTTATATCTGTGGATTTTGATGCTGATTGCACTGATTCTCTGGAACCCTTGGAGCAGTAGGGTTCAAGGCACTTGTGGGTGGGCAGAAGAAGGTGGAGAACGGTAGGAGATGGAGATGAAGCAGTAACTTTTGTTCCTGAAGATGAAATTTTATAACCTCCTGTTCTTGTAACATCCTGTTATGTCTAAGCAGGACTGCCGAGACACAAACGCCAAGACACAAAACTGTCCCAGCTTGATAAGCTGCCTTTGCTCTCCTTCTGCTCACCCACAAGTTCCATGCCAAAGAGCAACTCCCTTGAAGAAATCTGTAAAGGCTGGAACCTGTCCTTTGTTTTTTGCTTAGCCATTTTGGGTTTATCAGCTGAGCTGATGTACACCTAAAAATAAATTCCTCCTGTTTCTTTCCATCGGTCTCTCCCATCTCTTAAATCCTGCAACAAAGGAACAGGTGCAGGCAGCTGGAAGATAGCTACCCGGCAAGGAGAAAGAGAAGCAGTGCTCCAGGAATCAAGAAACAGGTGGCAGGAAAGCTGAAGATCATGAAGAAACAGAAAGACAAAATAGAGAAGAAAAGAAAACAGTGCACAGTGCCAGCCCTGACAACGTGTGGGGGAGAGGGGGGCACCCCTGCAAACACGGTGACCAGGGGGAGGCAGCAGCCCCTGAGACCAGAAGCAGTGGGCAGTGCTGACCCTGAGGAAGCCCAGGCACTGCCAGCTGGAAACCCAGTGTGGGGACCTCATTTGAGAGAGATTCCTCTGGCATGGCAGGCGCTTTGGGGAAGAATCCACAGCAGTGCCTCCTTCTCTCAGAGTGCTGCCACCAGGAGCCACCGGAAAGGGGGTCACTGCTTTCCACTCAGCCTCCTTGGGGATCAGAAGCCACAGAACAACCACACTCAGGCCCTACTGTCACCTGCCTCCTTGACTGATGGGACAAGAAACAGTTACGGCCCATGGGGATGCGGGTGCTATCACAAACACCTTGGCAGGGGGCGCCAGTGTGCGGGGCCATGAGCTGGTCAGCATTGCCCTCCGGTGAGGACTGAGCCTCCCTGAGGTGTTTGTGGGGACTGGATCTGAAAGCTGGGATCAACCCACTTGACGGCTTTGTGTTTCCCCACCTCAGCATGGAGCCCAGGGGTCCTTTTCATTTCACCCACCTGCACTCTCAGGGAGACCTCTGCTTAGACATTAGCCATGAGCCTACATGGACAAACATGGAGGCTCACCAGCCTGCTGGCCCCAAAGGAAGTTGGGAACGGCATGGCTGGGGTTGAGTAGGAGGACACACACACACACACACACACACACACACACACACACACATGCACAAGTCCTCTGAAGCACGCTCGCATGCACTGAGGCAGACAGCGATTCCCATCCAGTAGGAATGTGAGGCAGACCCACCATTCACAGAGCAACAGCCTAGTGAGTGGTGTGCAAGCACAACAGGCTTACTGTTCTTCCCACACCAGCAGTGCAGGCCCTGGAAGGAAACCTGACCCTCACATCCTCACATCCAAGCACTTCACCCTGCCGGCATACTTTGGACAAAGTTGTTTTCTTTTCTTTTTCCTTTCTGATTTTGTCTTCCTTTTCTCCCCACCAAAATGAGCCTAGGACCAGACAGATTCACTGCTGAATTTCACCAGATCTTTAAAAAAGTACCAACACCAATGATCATCAAAGCATTCCATGAAGTAGGAAGGGAAAGAATGCTTCCACACTTATTCTGTAAGGCTAATATCACTTCAATACCAAAGCCACATGAAGGAACAGAGAAAAGAAAGCTATACACCAATGCCCTTGATGAATGAAGATGCAAAAATCCTAATAAAATGTTTGCAAACCAAATTGGACAACACATTCAAAAAGATCACACACCATAACTAAGCTAGTTTTATTCCAAGGATGCAAGAAAGTTTCAACATTCACAAATCAATAAATGTGCCAGCCGTGGTGGGGCATGCCTGTAATCCCAGCACTCAGGAGGCTGAGGCAGGAGGATCTCTGCAAGTTGGAGACCAGCCTGGGCTACAAAGTGAGCTCAGTGTCAGCCTGAACTGCACAGTGAGACCCTATCTCAAAAAGACAAAAAAAAAAAATCCATAAATGTAATCTTATAAAGATAATCAAGAGTAAAAATCAGATTCTCATTTCGATGGACTCAGCCTTTGACAAAATTTAACATCTCTTCATGATAAGAGCCCTGAAGAAACTAGGTAGTAAGAGATTGTGCCTCAGTATAACAAGGGTATATATATAAAAAAGCACAGCTAAGATCATACTGAATGCAGAATAATGAAAGCATTTCCTCTAAAATCAGGAAGGAGATGAGGATGTCCAGTTTTATTAGTTCTATTCACTATGTACGTGAAGGTTCAGCCAAAGAGAATATGAGAGAAAGAAATAAAAGGGACGCAAATAGGAATGAAAAAAGTCAAATTATCCCTATTTGCAGACCATATGCTCCCATACTCAGAAGACCTTAAAAACTGCACCTAAGGACATTTAGACCTAGTGAATTCAGCAAAACTAGCAAAATTAACATTAAAATAGCCCTTCCATACACCACAACGAACTAGATGAGAAAAAAAATCAGGAAAGCAATTCCATTGACAATAGCTTTTTTTAAAAAAGGTAAGGGGCTGGGGATTTAGCTCAGTGGCAAAAGCGCCTGCCTGGCAAGCGCAAGGTCGTGAGTTCGGTTCCCGGTACCGGAGAAAAACCAAAAAAAAATAAAAAAAAATAAAAAAAATAAAAATAAATAAAAAAGGTAAGAGTCAATCTAATGAAAAAGATAAAAGACCTGTTCAGAGAAAATTGCAAAACACTGAAGAAAGAACTTGAAAAAGATGCTGGAAAATGGAAAGACCTCCCATGGCAATCATACCACTACACCAATCTGGTTGCTGACAGGAGAGCCAGGAACACAGACACTGTGTGCTCCACAGACACTGCTGGGGAAACCAGATGGCTACATGCAGAATACTGAAACTTGGTCTCGCCTCACCATGCACAAAAAATCAATTCAAAATGGATCAAAAACCCAGGTATAAGAAGGAAACCTTAAATCTGCTAAAAGAAAAAGAGTACAGGAAACACTTAAAGCCGTAGGCACAGGCAAAGGCTTCCTGAGTAGGAAGGAAGGACTTCTACACTTCAGCAAAGAAGAGCAAGACTCTAACTGAGATTATACTAAGCGAAAAGATTCTGCACAGGAAAGAAAACAACCAGGAAGTGAAGAGACAGCTTACAGAACAGGAGAAAATCTTTCCTGGCTACTCTTTTGACACAAGATCAATACCTAGAAAGATTAAGAACCCAAAAATCTTAACAGTAAGAGAGCAAATAGACCATTAAATACATGGGCAAATTAATTGAACAGACTCTTCTCAAAAGAAGAAGCACAAAGGGCCAATATGTGTAAGAACAAATGTTCAACATTTAGAGCCATAAGAAAAACAGCATTGAGATTCCATCTCACCCCAGTCAGAATGACTGTCATCAAAATAAAAATGAATAAATGCTGGTGAGGATGCCCAGGAACAAGGAACCCTTCCACTGTCAGTGGGATGTGAATTAGAACAGCCTCTATTAAAACCATTCTGAAAGTTCATCAAAAACTAAAAATAAAACAACTACCATGTGACCCTGCTGTGTCACTCTGTGGTGTCTACATGAAGGAATTAGAGTCATCGTACCGTAGCGACAGCTGCACACTGTGTTTGTTATTGCACAGCCCACAAGAGCTCTGACAAGGAAACAGCCTATGTGTCCATACGCAGATGGACAGACACAGAACATACACAATACTACACAAAGAGAGATTATTCAGCTGTGAAAAGCACTAAATTATGTCATTTGCAGGAAAATGGGTAGAACAGCAGATCACCATCTTAAGTCAAATAAGCCAGACTCAGAAAGACAAGCATCACACACTGTCCTTAATATGTAGGATCAAAAACAAAACAAAACACCAAAGATGACATAGCGTAGAAGGTAAGCGTGCCACTAGAGAAAGAGAATAAAGGTCCGGGGAAGGGGGCTTTCAGGAAGGTGATGGGGGATGGATAGAATGAAAACATATGGTATACACACACGAAAATACCATATTTAGGAAAATTAATAAGCACTAATAAAAATATTAAAAACAATATTAATTCTTTCAATCAATAAACAATAATACCTTTCTCTTTGTTTGTGTTGTCCTTAATTTCTATCAAAAGTATTTTATAGTTTTTAATGTATTTTTTTTCAGTACTTGGGATTGAACCTAAGGCCTTCTCACTGAGGCCCTACATCCCAGATCTTATTTCTTTCTTTTTGAGACGGGTCTTGCTAAACCTATCTTTTTTGATTTTGCTAAGTCACTAAATTGCCTAGTCTGGGTTCGGATTTACGATGCTCCTGCCTCAGCCTACAGTGTTCTGGGATTACAAGTGTGAACCACCGTAGCCAGCTCAATGTATACATTTTCCATCTCCATCTTAGTGCACTTCAGGCTGCTAAGACAGAACACTGGGAAATTTGTAAAGGAGAGAGTTTATGTTAGTTTATCATTCTGAATACTGGGAAACCCACACTTGTGGTATTTGTATTGTGTGCAAATCTCCCTGGGGTGTCATCCCTGACAGAATGTGGAGGCAGGAGAGTATCTGAGATGCCTGACTTATAAGGCATCCTACTTTTGTGACAATGGGGCAGTGGCCTCAGCCTTGGGCACCTCTCAAAGAACCTACCACTCAGACTTGCCAGGATGTGGATTAAGATTTCAGCACATGAACTTTGGGATACATTTGAACTCTAATATCTTTTAAATTAAATTTATTCCTGAGTATTTTAATATTCCAAATCTATTGTGAATAGCATTTTCTTAAGTTTTTCGAAGAAGGATGATATTTAGAATACAGAAATGGAACTGGTTTTTGCATTAATTTTATGCAGTGCAAAAATAGGGAATTGACTTATTGATTCTAATTACCAACTTAGTTTTAGGTGGAATTATTGGTGGAGTCTTTAGAATTTCTATGATCTATGATCATGTCGTCTGCAAACAGAAAACATTTTAGTTTTTTCTTCCATATTTCTTTTTGTTGTATTCTTGTTGTTGCCTGGCTCCTGCACCCAGCATGTTTACACTGCACTGAGTAGAAGTTTTGAAAATGAGTATCCTTGGTTTGTTGTGACCGCAGAGTAACATCTTTCCACTTGTCACTGCTGAATCTGACTTTTGCTGTAGGGTTTTCATGTCTGGCTTTTATTGCCCTGAGACTCGTTCCTTCTATAGATGATTTGTTGTGTTTTTATCATGAATAAGTGTTGAATTTGTTCAAGTGATTTTTTGCTTCTACTGACGTAACCATATTGTTTTTACTTTATCTTTTATTCCATAGATGTGCTGTATTATGTTTATTGATCTGTGTGTGCTGATTGTAATTTACTTTGCCAGGGTATCTGACCCTTCTAATTGTGTTGTCAAATTTACTGTGCTTGTACTATTTGCTGATCTTTGTATTGAACTTATCAATTGTTTTCTCATCTCTACCTCATTTATTTCTGCTTTAATCTTTGTTATTTCTTTTTTCTGCTAACTTTAGGTATGGTTTGTTAATTTTCTCATTGTTTGAGGTATAAAGTTAATTGTTGACTTCAGACATTTTCTTTTCCTTGGTATATACATGTGGGGCAGTTGTACAGATAGAAATGTTTCAAGCCTCTACATTTCTAGCTGGGAGGACTAAGGAAGGTGTTTCTTGTCCAAGCCAGGCCAATGCAAAGACAGTAATGCAAGAGTTCAGGGGACTTGATAGTTGAAGAAACATGACTCTTCCCAAAGAGCAAAATAATTTTCCGTTAACCATGCTCAAGGAAATGTAAATCTACAAATTACCCAACCCAAAATTTAAAATAATTATTTTCTGGAAACTATGAGAAACAGAAATAGTAAATTCAATGAAATCAGTAAAATTATTTCTACACTCATTTTCTACATAAGAAATATATAAAGAAATACATGATTTACTTAAGTCTTCTGTTGAAATACACACACAGATAAAATCTCTGGTTTTTGTTTGTAATGACTCCTGAAGTAGCATTTGTGATTTTAAAAACTGTACCTAGTAGGGAACGATTTTCCCCTTTTGTACCTTTACATGGTACAGGTCTATGGCCAGACCAGAGCTCCTGCCTGACTAAATGGGTCGTGTCAGTTGTATGATACTGAGTTCATTTTGGACATTAAAAATAATAACTTCCACCGCTCAAATTTTAAAGTCTCAGGAGGCAATTTTATACTATTGCCCCCAGTTTTCTCTGTTTGGTCTGAGCTCCCCAAAAGGGCAGTTTGGAGCTGGAAGCCTCTGCAGCTCCTCTGTGTCTCTGCCCAGCAAGCCTCACACTGCACTTTTTAAAACACAAGATCATACTCTCCCTGCATGTTTCTCCAAAGAAATATTACACCTTTTCGTGTTCATAAACAGATGTGAGCACAGCCCACTCGATCACTTGCCAGCGCTGGGCCAAATTCCCCAGATGTGCAAAGACAACATTTTTTCTTAAAAAAAAGATTTCATAATCTTTTTCTGAAAGAAGTTATTGTAAAGAAGAAAAATGCCCTGTAACATTCTCTCATACCCTAACACATATTAATGTTAACATTTTCTTGGGAAACAGTTAATTGGAGCATTTAGGTGCTGCTTATTGTACATGGGAGTCTGGTTTTCCTAATATTGGGTCTCATTGTATCTGAATATATTTTACACAAACAAAACTGCTAGCTTACATCTGATATATTGGAAGTTTTTTTCCTTAACTTTTCTGGTCATAGAATTATTTGATTATCAAAAGATTACCTATTACTTCTAAAATGTTTAAAGATGCAAAAAAATTTAAATGTTGAAGTTATCTTAGATATCACACAAAAATTAACCACAATTTACATGTTAAAGGCGTGCTTCCAGATACTTCAAAGACACACTAACATTTTCAATACTTTTGTAACTTCTTTCTTCATTCACCATTATTCATGTTTACATTTCCATACCAATAGAGACACATAACATCTTTTCTTGTTGGAATTTTAAGAAACATTCTTAGTCATTGGTTTGTTTTTTACTGCATATATGGAGTTTGAACTATACACATTCATTCGAGGTACTCAGTCTTCATTGGGTAATGCAAAGTCCAATCTGTTTTTATTTTTACCCTCATTTTCAACTCTTGGTCCAATAGATTCTTTGCCATAGTCCCTGGATATGAATGTCTTTGCCCAGCACACAACTCTGGGTGTGTGCATATAAGTTTTCTAATGAATTGTTATCAGGGAGAGGACACTGGCATAGCTGAAGGCAGAAAGCCACACAGGCACATGGCAATGTGCATGAGTCCCTTCACCACTGTTTTTCCTTTGGACCTATTTTGAGTATAGGTGCTGTTTTGAAAATGTTATTTGTATGGCCCCACCATCATACAGAAACAAAAGAAGCAAACAAGGCAAAAAGAATAGCAGTCTGAGGTGGCTCCAGAGGTCTTATTGTCCAACATCTCTGCAGTTTGTCCAAAGTCACCATTCTGCCATCTGTCTGCAAGCTTGTGCAGACATCTCCCTGCTCTTTTCTTTGTAACTCACCTCTCCCCTGCTTCACACCTTTTTCCATGTAAAGACCATATTTCAAGGTCAGGATGTATATTTTG
This sequence comes from Chinchilla lanigera, assembly GCF_000276665.1. Taxonomy (NCBI): domain Eukaryota; kingdom Metazoa; phylum Chordata; class Mammalia; order Rodentia; family Chinchillidae; genus Chinchilla; species Chinchilla lanigera. Next base: position 7,266,360 of record NW_004955496.1, on the reverse strand, counting down.
TATAATATTTTTAAACATTTAGCATTTCATGTTGACTGTGTTTTTCGTAGGGTTATTATATCTCCTCTGAGGTTGTTATTATTGGGCATAAATTTGCAGGTGTGCTGTTTATTAAGAAGCACAGACCTCTCAGCTGGAGTGACTAATTGCTCAGTCTTGTCCAGGACTGACAAGCTTCCTAGGACTTTTAGGGCTAAAACTGGAACCATCCCTGGCAAATACCAACAGTTGCATATCCTAGGTCCTACTTGCAAATTCAAATGTAAGTGGTACTTACTGTTACATATTATCATTTTGAACTTTCTTCTCCAACAGAATTTGTGGTATTCTGAAATTATCACACTTGTGTAATTGATGAGGAAAGAAAGGAATTTACCAAAACTTCACACTTTCAGATTAACAGCTGCAAATTTACCCTAAGCTGAGACTGTTTTGATTAATTTTAGAACTGTAAATATTGCCAAGTGGTGAAAAAAAAAAGGGTAAAGGTTTAAGATGTATAAATAATATAAAACTCAAAGATGGAATTCTAAATAAATAAGAGCAGTTCAAATAGCTACTTTAGTTCCTAGACTTTTAGAAATCTACATTCTGGACAGGAAGCAGATTTCTTACTGGTATCACCATCCTTTCAACTCAAATAGCAACTTCCAGCCATACACTGGCTGGCTATCCTCACCACCCTGATTGTAAAAGTGTTATCCTCAAGGGATGTGTGAATGGAGAAATGGGTAGAAAGAGAAAAGCAAGAGAGAAACCTGACAGGGTTAAGGCCCAGCGTCCCCTGGACATTTCAGGAAGAGAAGTGTTGGACAGTGAATACTCTCTTCACCCACCCTCCAACCCTCTATAGAGTCCCTCAGACGTGCAAAAGTCTATCAGTTGAGTATTATGGAGTATGAACTGCAGTTTTTTTTTTAATTTTAAAGAAAATAGTACAAAAAAAAGACCAATAGCAAAATACAGACAGCACAAAACAAGGACATTAAAAATGATACAGAGTTTCAAATCAAATGATAGAGATTAACAGTGGTTGTTATATTACATATTGTTATCTTCAACGAAGTTGCTCTTGTTACCAGTTGTAAGAATAGAAGATTGACCAAATCATTAAAGGAAATATGAAAGTAATAATTTAAAAGAACATTAGAGACAATACATAGTGTCACTATGCAGGATTGCAGGAATTCACCAATGGATATTACACTGCAAATTGTTGTCATCACATAAGTTGCTTGGATTACCAGATACAAACATGCAAAATTGGTCAAAATATTTAAAAACACTTTAAAACATTAACTGTTCCCCTCAACAAACCATCAGACACCAACAGTACAGTTATGCACCAATCGATAATATATAAAATGACTTAGTACTTTCTTTTTCTTCTTTCCCTCATCCCAGTTGTTCCTTCCTTTGAGCAATTTCTTTCCCTTTCTAATTATCTATTGTACATTTTGGATTTTATTTACTCTTTCATGTTCTTACACCAGAAAGACAATATGATGTTTAATATGGGCCCAATTTATTTCACCCATACTCATAAGTGAACTGCAGTTTTGACCACACTAAAGTTAACAAGTTTGCTAGAAGGAGCCCAGAGTCATGTATAAACAATTCTCAGGCCCTAACTACTTCAGAGAACACAGAGGCTCAGAGACTGGGACAGCCATGAAGTGATGCAGAGGTCCCTGGGAGGGGCTGTCTGCTCTCTGTGGAAGGGGTTGGGAATCCTGTTACAGGGCAGTAAGGGCCAGCTGGCATCTAGGACTCAGGTATCACTTCATGCCTCCCTCAGACCCAGGTACACTTATCCTGAATGCCTGATGCTCTCAGCCAAACCGACTGCATCTCACAGCACATCTGTGCAGCCAGGGAAGTAGATGAGAAAGCCTGGGCCCATGTTCTCTCTGCCTCTGCACCATGGTAACCACTATTTCTGATAAGATGCAATCTCATTTCCTATCAGGCACACTTTCTTCTCCTGGAGACCTATATCTCTATTTCCAGGAGCTGAGAGAATGTGGTACACTTAACCAGGAAAAATGTCTGCTACAAAATCTGCTGTGAAATGGAATCCTTTTCTGTTATGAGCTTGACCACCATACACAAATTGAGTGATTGCTCTGAAAAAAATACATATCATGTCAACCTATGGGCAATGTTGTCAATCTGTTCTTCCTTGATAGATCAAGGGCAGGATGTTGGCAATTCATTTTTAGGAGTCACAAAAGTGATAGATGAAGACGATTACTTGATGGGACCTTATCAGCTGGTACAGGCTGTCAGTAGCAGCAGGAAAATGAGGCTGTGCTCATCAGCCATGCACAGACTCAATGTGAACACCAGGCAACCTCTGACCGGTGTGATGTGCTGCACCCTTGGCCGGCGCAGGTGAGGAGGAAAGGTGGAATCAGTTTTGACAAAAGAATAGCAGTCTGGGGCGGCTCCCAAACCAAGGCTGATTTGATTTTCTGGACAGGACTACAAGTCTGAGAAAGATACTTGCTGTTAGGCACCTATGCCAGCCTCAAGGAACAGCACATTGTAATATGCTTGTTGCTTGTTTACTTCATGTTGTTAGACAAAGTAAAAAAAAAAATCATGCTTCCACACCCTGCTAAAGAGAATTAATGGAAATGTACCTGAGGAAAGTTTCTTTGATAGACTAAATTTCTTTTTTTTGTTAGTAGTTTTCTTATTCTTTGCTAAACTCTGCAATATTCATGTAAGTCTATAGATTTTTCTTCTTCCTCACATCAAATTCTCCAGAAACAACAAAAACAAGGATAGATAGATAGAGAGATGGTAGATAGATAGATAGCTAGATAGATGACACATAGAAAGATGATAGATGATAGAATTACAATTCTGGCATCGAGGTGTTTATCAGTGGGTATGGGGAATGTCTAATATTCAAGACAGAAATACCATTTTTTCTCTCTTCATTAATTATTTTCCTTGATGAAAAAAGAAAATGGCATTATTATCTTTCCAAAAGTTATGATTTTTCTCTATGTGTCAAAAAACAATAGAAACCAGACTTCCAATGGGCTCATAATATTTCTAATGATTACAATCTAAAATCTCTATGCTTTTGTGTTTACTCCTGAGTACCAGAGAGACATAGGAGGAACTGGAAAAAAAAACTATTAAGTAGTTTATTAAGTGGTAGATTTGCAAACTGTAATCATCTGAGGTATGAAAGACAGGGTTCTATGAGAGAGGGCTATTTATTTTCTAGAGAAGCATTGATTGAGTGACGCGGTGTTGCAGAGTGACTGGGTGCCAGAGACAGGAAATGAACAGAATACAGAGAGATCCTGAATACAGGATGGACTGTAATGGTACAGAGGTGGACTGGAAACTGCAGCTAACATTTACATTTTTTAAATTATTAAATAAAAGACACATTACTGTGCATCTCCTCAGAATATTGAGTTTTTTTATGAGGTTCAAGAAAGAATACAGTGACTGTTCTACCAAATCAACAGAAAGGCAGCTTCATAAAACATGACACTGGCCTTCATCAACTTCAGTCACTGGATCTGGCACCATGCAACTTCTGGCTCTTCTCCAAAGTCAAAAGGGATGTGAGAGGTCAACATTTTGAATCCATTTTGGATACTGAGGGTGCTACAACGGCCCAATTAAAGACACTGGAGAAAGAGGGCTTTCTTTTTTTTTTTTTTTTTTTTTTTGGTTTTTCTCCGGTACCGGGAACCGAACTCACGACCTTGCCCTTGCCAGGCAGGCGCTTTGCCGCTGAGCTAAATCCCCAGCCCCCGAAAGAGGGCTTTCAAACCACTTCAGGAAGTGGCAAGAATGATGACATAAGTGAGTTTGAAGCAAGTCAGAAGATTTCGAGGGAGATTAATGCCATCTTTTTTGTTGTTTGTTTGTTTTTGTTTTTGTTTTTCTCAGTACCAGGAACCGAACTCATGACCTTGCGCTTGCCAGGCAGGCGCTTTTGCCGCTGATCTAAATCCCCAGCCCCTTAATGCCATCTTGTACTATCATAAAGTGTCTTGTACTATCATAAAGTTTTAAATGTGAACATTCACCATAGTTTTCCTTCATCCCTCGCATTAACTGTATGTAAAAGGTGGAAGAGGGAGGTCTCCATTCTGGCTTGGTGTATGAAGATCAGAAAAGTTAATCTAGATATTGTGAAGAGTAAAACTGAAAGATAAATAAAGTTTTGCTAGGAAAACTAGAACAGAAAGTGAAAGAGAGGAAGGGAAAAGAAAAGCTCTAAGCCCTGAGGGACTAAATGCTCCCTGACCAATGACCTAGGTAAGCATCTCGTACTTGTTCTCACATATAAATTTATCTCTATTCAGAATGTTTTGAACCCTTACTTCAATACAGCTGTTTTGTAGTTGTCTGCTTCTAAGGACAATGAAAAAATCAATATTTAATGACTGCTTTTTGGTAATGAGGAGGCAGAAAGGACTATAATTTGATTCTTTTGCAAATTGCAAAACTATGGGCTCCTTCCCCACTGCAGTTTGGATCATGGGAAAAACACAGAGGCATTTTCTGTCTGAGGAGAAATAACAATTTCCCCTGCACCCCTTGTTTGGCATGAAGCACCTCCTTTTTTTTTTCAACAGACAACCTTTTACAAAATAGCATAAGAACAGTACAGATAATATAGAGTTACAAACAAAGTGGTAGGAAATTAACAATTTTTATTGATACTGGTCCTTCCCTCCTAAGCTGGTTGACACAGAAAACATTTAGAAGATGATAATAAATCAGTAAATACTAGTGTTATTACTACTGCTTTTAGGGAAGGAGGGCCACCACACTGCACTGAGTGCTCTGTTAGGTTTTGTTTCACTTGTGTCTTTATGCAGACCTTCATGAAGGCACAGATTGTTTCTGTTTTGTTTCCTTTCTTACAGTCAACAATTAGGTAATGTGGGGCAGGAATATAGTAAATAAATATTGAATGAGTGAATTATAGAATAAGAATAGATTAGTGAGTAATACTATTACCCACTTTTTAGAGAAGGAAAGAGTGAGGATTCATAGAAATTCACAGGTTATAAAGGTTGGATGGAGTCACATTCAGAGATGATAGACCCAACATTTAATCTAAGTTTATATGAACATTCCGAGTTCAAACTCAAGGAGCAGTCCTATAGTGGTTGACACACTGTGTCAACTTGAGTACTAAGAAGTTTAGAAGTTTAACTAAGTGACTCAGCAGGGGGCCGGGGTCCTCACTTTGTAAATATCCTGAGCTTATGGAAGAAGAGAGCACCAACATGGTGTGGCAGACAGCAGGCACACAATATAAGGGAGGAAAAGAGGCTTGCTTTTTCTCTTTTGGCTCTTGTTGCTTTTGCTGTCTTCTGTCACCTTGAACTCTTGCCCTTTTGCCACACCACCCTGCCTTGGAGCTAGCTGATTACAGACTGAAACCTCCACAAACTGTGAGCTAAATAAATCTTTCCTCCCTTAATTTTGTGTGTCAGGTATTTTGTCTCAGCAATGAGAGAAAAGTAACTAGGGCAATTCCCTTCCAGCTAGAGAAATCAGATGGACTTTAATAAATTTTAAAACTCAATTATACTATTATTAGCCATAAATAACACTGTTTAAACAACTGCCCAGTGGTTGCTGGAGAGGGCAAGTGCGATAGGCTTTGGCCTGGCGGCAGCGATGGAAACTCAAGGGACCAGAAGGAGCCTGGGGCTGACGCGGTTGGCGCTTGATTTAGGGAAAGGCACTCCTGGCAAACAGAACCACAGTCAGAAGTGCACTGAGCAAATAAAGGGATCTTACTCTTAGTATTGTCCAACATAACAGCAGCAGGCACAGGATAAAGGAGAGGCAGAAAATGATCAAGGCAGCTACTGCAAAGTGCGCTATGAGATGGTAGAGACCAGAGTTGGCAGTGCTGGTGAAGATGACAGATTTGGCAATAGGAATGAGAGAAAGGAGCCACTGAAGTGCTGTTTAGGATGGTGTTCCAGTGAAGCTGGGGCATCGTGACTGAGGGGCTGATGACTGAGAAGGGCTTCTCTCTGTGTCATCCCATGGTGGAAGGGTAACAAGCTAGACAGAAAGACAGAGAAGCAGACAGAGAAAGAGACAGAGAAAGAGACAGAGAGAGCTAGAGAGAGAGACAGAGAGACAGAACCAGAGACAACTAGAGAAAGAGATAGACGTAGAGAGAGAGAGAGGGAGAGAGAGAGACAGACAGAGGGAGACAGAGAGACAGAGACAGAGATGACAGAGAAAGAGATAGAGAGACAGAGAGAGGGAGAGGGAAAGACATAGAGACACAGCAAGGGGGAGACAGAAACAGAGAGAGAGGGATGCAGCATGACATGTGCCTTTAAAAATCTCTTAAACTCCTATCTCCCAGAACCACCAGAGCAGGAATTAAAGTTCAACATTAAGTTTTTAAAATGTGTTTCAGTAGTGCTTATTAATTTTTACAAAATATTGAGTTTCAATGTGCTATTTTCCTACATGCATATAAGGTATTTTGATAATATTCACCCCATTACCCTCTCCCACACTGCCCTTACAGATACCTTACTCCCTTCTTTTCTCTCTGCTATGCCTTTGTTTTCAGATTCCACATATTAGCAAAAACATGTGCTACTTGTCTTTCTGAGTCTGGCTTTCACTTAACATGATAATCTCCAAGTCCATTCACTGGACCTGGAGGCATACTTTTGAAGAGGGAAATAGAGGGTCAACATTTTAGAGTTACATCTCCTATAACCAGCTACCCCCTTGAGCAGATTTGTCTTCATGTCTTCTACCAATGCCAGGTATGTATTTCCCTTATCTAATGGACTGGACCATAGACTGAACTCCTATGTTATCTCAAGCACTTGCTTCCCACAACTCTGAGCTTGCCCTGACCCTGAACCTGTATGCTTCCTGTAACTCTGAGCTTGCCCAGAGTTTGAAATTATCTTAGCATGCAACATACATGATGTAGTTTTCTTTTAGGGCAATCAGTAGTTTGAAATCAATAACCACCAAATACTCTGCTTCTGTATGTTTTGCTTGCAAATCCTATATAAGCCTTGGAGTACCAGAGATCAGGGCCTGACATTTTGTGAGGACTGATTCACTGTCAGGCTCATTAATGTTAAATAAATCTGCCTCCAAATCCTGGGTGACATTTCAGTGTTTCCCCTTGCTGCTACACTTTTATTCTTCTTTAAGACATCACATTTTTCTTTATGACTGAATAGTACTTCATTGTATATACACACACTTTCTCTATCCATTCTTCTGTTGATGGACATGTAGGCTGTTTCTATATCACATCAATTGTTCATTGTGCCACAATAAGCATGATTATGCAGGTACCCTATAGTATGCTGACTTTAACTCCTTTGGGTGTATACCAAGGAGTTGTATAGTTAGGTCACATGGAAGTCTTATTTTTAATTTCCCGAGGCACCTCCTGCTGATTTTCGTAGTGGCTGTACTAATTTACATTCCCACCAACAGTGTACAATTTTCCCTATTCCTTGCATCTTCACCAGCATTTACTTATCTGTCTATAAGAGTGGATGAGATGGAAGCTCAATGCAGTGTTGATTTGCATTTTCTACTGGCTACAGATATTGAGCATTTGTTCATATATTTATAGTCATCTATACTTCTTTTGAGAATTGTCTGTTCCACTAATTTGCTTATTTATCAATTGTGCTATTTGCCTTCTGAGTATTAAGATTTTGGAATTCTTTATTTATTCTAGGTATTGATACTCTGTAGGAGAAGTAGCTGACAAAGATTTTCTTTCTTTCTGTAGATCATCTCTTCACTTATTGTTTCCACTGCTATGCAGAAATTTTTAATTTGCTATGCTCCCATTTGCTGATTCATGATATAATTTGTTGTGATATTGGAATCCTATTCAGAAAGTCTTTGCCCATCCCTATGATTTCAGGTGTTTCCCCTATTTTCTTCTAGTACTTTCAAAGTTTCATGTCTTGTACTTAGATCTTTGATCCGTACTTTCAAAGTTTCATGTCTTGTACTTAGATCTTTGATCCATTTTGAATTTATTATCATCCAATGTGAGTTATTATGCAATGTGAGTTGAGAGTATAGTTTTAATCTTCTACATATTGATATGCCAGTTTCCCAGCACCATTTGATAAAAAGTCCATCTCTGCCTCCACATATAGTTTCGTATCCTTTGCCAAGAATCAGATGGCTATAGCTGGATGGGTAGGTTTCTGTCAAATTGAGTTTGAAGGTGCAAACATTCAAAACAAAGCTGTCTTCCTGTGCGATCTGCAGCCCCTTTCAAGGACAATAATCATGGTTTAATTATGTTTTTATATGCAATATATAGAACATATTTGATGCTTTTAACAAAATATGATATGAATATAAGATGTTTCTATTTTATATACTCACTTAATAGCTATGGACAAACAATAACTAAAATTTACATATCCTGTTAAATAACATTTTTGATATTCTAGTCTTTTGTATTTCCACGTAAAGTTTCAAAACCCCTTATAAGCTTCTATCAAAAATAAAAGAGCTTTTGGAACTTGATAAAGTTTATATATCAAATTGTGGAAAACAGATGGCCTATCCATATCGGTGCTTCAACATAGAAACACATTCTCTCCATTTCCCTCAGCAATGTCATGTGACCTCCAGTGTAGACTTTTGGCGCATCTTGCATTAAACTTATACCTGAACATTTTGAATGTGACAGCTATTTGATGTGATAATTGTTAGACTCTTTGTTTCAGTTGTTTGTGCTAGTCCATTAGACTATAGCTGATTTTTCTGTATTATCCAGGTTCCTTGTAAGCTCTCTGTACTCATTTGTTAGTTCTACTAGTAATTTATTTTACACAGATACCATGCTGCTTTTATAAAGACAGATTTAATTCTTGCTTTGTATTCTTTGGTTGTGACATTTTCCCCTTTCCTTAGTGCAATGCCTAAGACCTCTAGCTCAAGTTTGAAGTGACAAGAGACGTTTACATATTGCCCTGATGACACAGGTCTTCCAGGACTTATTTCCTTTAACTCCATAACTGTTTAAGTGCTTTGAGGCATTGCATCTTTGCTAAATTCTACTCTTCCTATTTCACTTTATTTTCTTCATGACTTAAATTCCCCAATCTCTCCCTCATCAGAGTTTTAAAGGTGTCATCAAAGCATGTGTTCTTCTATTGGTAAGAAGTGGTCTATGTGTTGCCTGTGTCCCCGTCATGATCCTGTGTGTTCCTGAGAATGTCAGGAAATTCATGCTCCCACTCCACTGCCCTCAAAACCTATTAGTGAAATGATTTTTAATGCATAAAACAATGGATGTCAAATAATGGGAAATAAAATCCTGTGTATATTTGGGGCCATAAAGTCTTGGCAGATTATTAGTACAAGGATGGCAGGGATGACCATTCAGCTCAAGAGGTCAAAGGAGAATGGCTGTTTCCAGGGACAGTAGGGTCCTCTGTGAGAACCCTATGGGGCAGATAGGTGTGATGGGTGAGCTGACTCACTAATGGAAGACTCTGAAAGCCACCATGAGGAGCTTAGATTGAAAAACAGATTTGCCAAACTTGCTCTCTTTTTATTTGCTTCATCTAGTGGTTTTGAAATGCCAGAAAAATTAGAAGCCTGTGGCATCTTCAAGCTGTTACATGAAAAAGTAGTGATTTCAAAGTGTTGCTAAGTATACTTTGCATGAGCAGATAGAAGAGTGACTGTCTTTTTAGGGAAGTGATTTTTATCAGCAGAGCAGGAGTTCATTGATGGTAGGAGGGAAAATCATTGGAAAAGGAAGAATGAGCAATCAGGTCTGCTCCCAGGAAATGGGTCCATTGCTGGGTCTATTTACTTCTAGACATCAGTAGCAGCAGAGTTGAGGATTATCACTGAAATTATTCCTGAAATTTTAAGTGATAGTAAATAATGAAACTTTTTAATGGAGGGAGAAAGTTTTCTCAACAGTGTACCTCTTACAGTTTTAGAAGACAGAGAAGGAATGAGAAAGTTCTTATTTGGTGCGTAAGAGCCATTCTTTGAACACTTTCAGTATTCTCGAGATTTCTTGCCAAAGGGCTTTTGAGTCATCTTGAATAATTTATGGTAGCCCTTTGGGAGTTGCCGTCTACCACTCCAAGTTTCACTCTAAGTCAGAAGAGAGGCCCATTTCCAAGCACGCTGTGTGTAAGCTAAGGAGAGGGGGCAAATGGTGTGACTACTCCCATCCCATGGCCTCCATAGTAGGACCTTACAGACTGCTCACTTGTCCTTGGAGCAGCAATGGGTGGCAGGGGTAATGACTTTCTCTTCCTTGCATTGTTCTTAAAGGAGCTTCCAGAGGAGATCCAGAGGAGCCCTTCCCACCATCTGCACAGAGGAGCTACGTATCCATTGGCTCAAGTGCCTTTTACAAAACACTGCCCTGTGGCTTTGGTGCAGTAGAGATCACCTAGATCCTATATTGCTTAAAGCTTCCAATTCAGAACAGTGAAACCTGGGCAATCATCTCTTATTTACAGACCTACTCGAAGAGCTGAAAGGCTAGTTAGGACATTTAATTACTTTTACTCATTGTGTTAGGCAGGTTGGGGATTCTATCATAAAATACTATAAACTAGGTAGTTCATAACCAACAGGAATCTGTTCCTTGTGGTCTGGAAGCTAGAAGTCCAAGGTCAGGCTCCTACCAGAGTTGGGATCTGGCAAAAGTCCCTTTCCAGGTCAGAGGTTACACCTTGTCACAGTGTCCTCACAAAGTCAAAAGGATGAAGGGCCTTTTCCAGGGCTCTGATCATAACCATGAGGCCATGCTCTCCTCACCAGGCTCCCAGAGCCCCTATTGCCTAATGCTATTATAGCGAACGTTAGGTTTCCATCTGCGACTTTGAGGTTGACAAAAAACATCAGGCCACAGCACTTACCTAGGTGGAAACAGTAATCACAGAGCAGGGTGCCTGTTAAATTACAGATGAAGTAAGAGAGCAGTGGAGTTAGAAGTTTAAAACCCTCTGGCTTCCTCTATAACCCAGAGCAAGTTCATAAACAACCTTGCACAAGTCTTTGTTCAGAGAACAGTGTGTGAATGACCCCATCCTTTTCTGTGATTGTGAAGCAAGGGTCATTCATTGGCTAAGCTGGGTGGAAGGATAACACACATTCAGAGAAATCAACCAGGGCCTCCTGCTCCCAAACCCAACCTAGGAAAATGGTAAATTGCTTTACATAAAAATTGAGGGACCTTATAGAAGGAACACAATCACAGGCCAGTTGTTATGCACATACATAATCACCTTAGCATAAAAGACTCCATCTTGACCTGCCTATCACTGAGCAGTAAACAACTTGTTTTGCCTAAAGATGATAAAGGTTCAAACCTGAGAACTCCAGATGCTCTCAACTCTCTTGTGGCAGAGACAATAAGGTAAGGACCGTACCTTCTCTAATGGTACAAAAGCAGGCAGGCGCTTTTTGCCGCTGAGCTAAATCCCCAGCCCCTAATGAACAATTCATCCCATTCTGATTTTTTTTTTTTTTTTTTGGTTTTTCTCCGGTACCGGGAACTGAACTCACAACCTTGCGCTTGCCAGGCAGGCGCTTTTGCCACTGAGCTAAATCCCCAGCCCCTCCAAATTCAAAGACCCAATCCAAAAATGGGCAGCTGAGATGAACACACATTTCTCAGACAAGGAGATACAAACGGCAAATAAATATATGAGAAAATGTTCAACATCATTAGTCATTCGAGAAATGCAAATTAAAACAACACTAAGATTCCACCTTACCCCAGTAAGAATGGCTAGCATTAAGAAATCAACCAATAACAAATGCTGGCGAGGCTGTGGAGAAATAGGAACCCTTCTCCACTGCTGGTGGGAATGCAGACTGGTGAAACCACTGTGGAAATCAGTTTGGAGATTCCTCCGAAAACTAGGTTTAGAGGTCCCATTCAACCCAGCTATCCCCCTGCTGGGCATTTTCCCAGAAGATCTAAAAACATCATATCACAGTGATATATGTGCACCTATGTTCATAGCAGCACAATTTGTAATTGCTAAAATGTGGAAGCAACCCAAATGTCCATCCACCGAGGATTGGATAAGAAAATTATGGTACTTTTATATAATGGAATATTACTCAGCTGTAAAGAAAGATAAACTCGAGGCCTTTATATTTAAATGGTCACAACTAGAGACCATACTCATAAGTGAAATAAATCAAACATACATGTGCAAGCACCGCATTGTGTCACTAGTGTAAAACTTGAAAGAGTTAATTTAAACTCGGAGGTATGATAGACACTGTGAAATGATAGGAAACCACCGAAGAGTAAAGGGCTTCTGGGATGTGGGAAAAGAGAAGGGAAAGAAGGAGAAATTTTGTATGTATGTATATACAGGATAGATAACATGGTTGTTCTTCTATCTGCTGTTTCTATGCTGAAAGAAACTGTCAATGAGTCTTTGGTTGACCAGTATTGCATGTCTATATCTGTTTTCATGAGAAGCCACTTCGAAGATATCAATATGTAATACAACCACCATTGTTAATTCCCTACCACTTTGTTTGTAACTCTGTATTGTCTGTATTGTGCTTGTGATATGTTGTAAAATGTTGTATGTCTGTTAATGTTTCCCTCCTTTTATCCTTAAAATTAAAAAAAAAAAAAACAAAAAAAACAAAAGCAGACTGCTTGAGATCATCATTGTCCTCCTCAGGGTCGCAAGCCTGCAGGCTCCCAAGCCATGTTGACTGTGTCCTGTGGGACCTGGATCACCTTGCCACTGTGCCCGAGGTTTTCGTGATTCATCGGAGAGGCATGTTCAGCACCCCGTGCAAGCACCAACCCTGACTCTTCTGCTGGGCCTGCGGCCTCGCCTTGGTGACACAACTCCTCACAGTGCTTTGGACTTGATGTGCTAAGTCCATGCGGTGGACTTTGTGTGAACCTTTTGACTGCTGTATTTTTAAGGAGTATTCAATAAACCATGCGATTTGCAAAGGCACCAAGTGTCTGTGTTTCTGTTTACATAGCCTCTTGATCTTTTCTGAGTTGCTCAAGACACCAGTTCCTCAAGAACAAAGAGTGGACTAGAATGGCCCCAGTCAAGGCCTCATGGAAGACAATGGTAGAAAATTGAAATTAAAATTCCTTGAGTTTAAAAAAGTGCTCTGCACTTAGGACCAGGGCTCGTTGCTCAGGGCTCTGTGCAGGTGTTCACCTCAGCACCACTCAAATGCACACCCATCAGCCAGAGGGCTCTGTGGGCTTCACTCATTGCTTGCTCTGTGATGCCTAGAGTGGCACTGCGCAGGGAGCAGGCGGGATCACCTAAACCCACGGTGGACTCTGGGAGCCACCAGACCCTTTGCCTCATGTGCCCAGTCTCTCTCTGAGCCACACCGGTCTTTCCCACTGACAGTGTGGATCTGAGGACAGAGTTAGGGGAGGCAGAAGAAGACAAGATGGCTGGAACTTGAATTATCAGAAATACCCAGGTAAATGAGTCTGAATTCAACTATAACTCATGCTCACCTTATGAGAAGCAAGATAAATGGGGGGAGGGCAGAAGAGCCAAAAATGCATGTCCACTGAGAGGTAGCAGATTTGATTCATGTGAGCAAGGGGTGGTTTACGAACCCCTTGGGATTAGAGTGTGTTTAATGCCTGCTTGGACTTTACTTGTTTTCAATGAGTTTCTTGCACACATGGGCTTTTCTTGCTAATTAATGTCTAAAAGTTTATAGGAATTACTTGCTTCTGAAGTTATTTTCATCTATCCTTCTTATATATCTGTTTCATTTCTTGAGTAGAATAAAATATTCTTAAGTAATATACCAAACACATAACATGCAAAATAGACAGTAGACATTTATGGAAAGAATGAATAAACACAGAAAGGGAAGGTCTTGGCATTGCCCATGTTATCTAATGAAAGTTTCTGGGGCTCGTCTCTGTGACAGAGCTATTGGGATTTAATATAATTGCTGCATATGGACACCGGAGAAACACTGGACTCTCACTATAAGTGAAGCCACTCTCACCCGAACTCACTAATGTCTTCCCAGTTGTGTATCTTAAGCAGTTATCTTATTTACTGTATAACATCACTGTGAAAAGGATACCATGAAAAGCAGGATAGGGTTGATGCACTTAATGAGATTCCAATTATATTTACAACAGATCATTAACAGAAGATTAGATGTTTTGAGTGTAAATTGCAGGAATAGAAAGAGAAAGCATAAAGAGAAAGAGGAATCACAGTGTGTGTGATCCAAGGATTTAATTAGACAAATTGAAAAGATATATATATATATATATATATATATATATATATATATATATATATATATATTGCATGCCAAGTTGGTAGACTGAGTTATAACAATTATAACAAAAACAAAACACTTATCTGTTCAGCTCTTACTGATTGAGCCAATGTTATTTCTGATCTGTTGTAGGTTTTGGATCTAAACTTTATTCATTCTCTTAACCAAAGAACAGAGCTTAACCATTACATTCTTCACTGCAATCTCTTAAGTTTAAATAAATAACTACAAATGCAGCTTTAAGAAATATCTCACACTGATGTCTTATTATTTAGAAATGTGTTTTTTTGTCAAAGTAAACCAGGCATTGACACAGGTGTGTGTAGAATAGCAATGAATGTTATATCTGTTTCATTTTCAAATGTTTATACTCACAGTAACACTAGCTGCAACCATTGTGGTGAAAACTAGACATGACTTGGACTCTATAAGAATTTTCAAAAAAAAAAAAAAAAAAGAATTTTCTAAAACCTCAACAGCTTTTGATCAATACCATAATACTTGATTTAAAAGGCTATGGGAGAAAAGTTCTAAATTATTAAGCAATGAGAGACAGTATTCACAGAAGGACAGTCTATGAAGAGTGGTGTGCATTATGGGAGAGTCATAATTTGCTATTGCTGGAGTCCAAAGGAAAAGTCACTGGAGGGAAGAAGGAGGAAAAGCAGCATGATGGCTGTGGTTCAGGGAAAAATCAAGCAGCTGGGCAGGTCAGGATTAGGAGCAAATGTAGAAGTGGACTGGCTGGTTGAGGAAAGATAGCTAACTTTTGCGGGAAAAGGCAGCTTGGTATAAAAAGGAGATGAATTATCTTAGTTACTTTTTTTTGCAGGAACAAATATCAGTAAGTTCAAGGAGGAAAGTTTTATTTTAGGTCTCAGTTTGTAGTTTTTAGTCCATAGTGGCCTGGTCCCAGCAGATTGAGCCTGAGGGGGAGAAACAGTCCATGGCAGAGCAGGCAGGAAGCAGCAGGCCTTTTTCCTTCTCTTTTTATTCTGTCTAGGCTACAAGCTTGGTTGGTGCCACCCACATTCAGAATGGGTCTTCCCTTTTCAGTAAGTCCATCATCCACACGCAGAACTATGCTAAACCAATGAGTGGACTAATGCAGTGTAACACACATATAATCCTGCTACTCCCAAAAGCCCCAACTATGAGTACATGAGGCTTTGAGGGGGCATTTAGGTATAAGACATAACATGAGTTGAAATAGTTTCATTTCTCCCAAGCCCTGTTTGATTCTTTCTGTTTTAGTTTAAATCAGGCACTTGAACACAGAGGTTCAGGAATGGGAGACAGTATGCTCTGCCTTGGTCTCACGTATTCTTGACTTCTGCTGGATGCTCAGGTTTAGGCTTGTTTGCTTTTAACTGTGCCATAGTGCTGGAGTGTGGTTTTAGCTTTTGTCACTTCTATCAATCTGTTCTATCAAACTCCAGTCAGTTCTGAAGAACTTCTCCATTTCCATAGACTTTCCTGTGGCAGAAAAGCAAGTGACAGTTCCAGGAACATTGCACCCCTGTGTACGTACGTGGAAAACACTTGTTTTCCCAGCTTCCTGTCAAGCACCTACCTTCAAGAATACTGGAATGAACTCATTTGCTCTCAAACAGGAGAAGGTGATGGATGGGGGGCATCCCCAGAGGCCTGGTTAAATCATCATGATATCAGGACATGCCAGCATCTGTGACTCAGTCAAAGCAAGGTGCACACCAGTCCTTTGCCAACACAGGTTCATAGTAGGAGAGAAGGAACTTGAGTCACGGGAGGCCTGGGTACCAGACCTGGTGGAGATTTTTCCAAGGCACCATGGAGAGAGCAGGGTTGATGGCTGCAGTTTGGGTTACAAATGGGATAGAAGTCAAGGCCTAAGACATTGAGATGTGTAGGGAGTAGCTAAAGCTGGAGATAGATCACCATATGAGGTTAAGACAAAGCCTCAAGAGAACACAGAGAAAGCCAGGCGAGCCATGAAAACAAGCTATGGCATCTAGCAAGCAAGTTGCTAGGTAGAAAGGTTGAAATTGATATTACCCTCTGGAGTGTATAAGTAAACACTCTGCACTCCTTCTTCCCAGTCAAACTGAGGACTTACCATCCAGCTCCCACCCAACTTTGAGAGCTGTTGCAGGACACAGCAAAGGTAATCATGAAGAAGGGTGGAATTCAGACTGATCACTGCCTGGGTAGAAAGGTCCAAGAAGAAAGCAGGGAGGTCAGAAGGTGCTTGCGGAAGTGAAGCATTTGTATTCCTCCTAGAGTACAAATCTGCTGCATCTTTGCTTGAAAGTCGTCTATCAACAGGAAGAGAAACTCATCATGGATACTGAGTTCTGGAGTGAATGAGGTTTTCTAGAAAAGAGAAGAAAATAAAGAAATAATGATAGACAATATGCAAATCTTCAATTTTTTACATAAAATAAATGTCAAATAATAAATGAGAAATCTATTTTCAGGTACTCAGTGCTAAATCATTAATGCATAAAATCTTTATAGAAATAATAAAAAAACCTCCACTCAACATTGGCAGGGAAATAAGCAAACAACATGAAGAAATAATGATCAGAGTAGAAAATGTGTGCAATGGATAAATTTTCCCTTTCTTCAAAAAATTCAAGAATTTTTTTAGCTGGGCTTGGTGGTGCATGCCTATAATCATAACACTCAGGAGGCTGAGGCAGAAGGATCACCATGGGTTTGAGACCAGCCTGGACTATATAGTGAGTGTCAAGATCAACCTGAACTACACAGAGCAATCCTGTCTCAAGACACAAACAAATATACAAATAAAAGAATGTTTCTAATCAGAAAAATAGAAATGAGAACATTTTCATCTGTCATATTATCTTAAATATTTTTTAAAATAAAAGCACAAAATATTAGTCATACTTCCTACTGGAAAAAAGAGCAGTTATTTGTTACAAAAAGAATAATCAGGTTTCATTTCTTTATAATCAGAAAAAAAATGGAACACAGTTGCTCCCCTGGGCTTTGATATGGGCCCTGACCACTGTCTTTCCTTGTTCTTTGGCCATGCTTATCCCTCTTGATCTCCAACTGGGCCATGCTTTTCCCACGCCTGTCTGGCGTGCCCACGTCACAAGGTGTCCTGGCCCCATTCCCTGTGAGAATTGGCCCCTCTCCTGTCTTCAGTCCCCTTCTCCACAATTTCCAACAGCATGACAAAGAAACTCTCACTCCTTCACATCTCAGCTGTGTTTTGTTTCCTATTTTATGCTACATTTTAAAAATTTACTAACACATCTGTGTTCTCTTAATCACATTGTAGGTGGCTTGGGAACAAGGATGGTATTTTGTTTTGATCACCTCTGCATCTCAAATTCCTCCCACAGAGGCCTGAATGGTAGAAATTGCTAATCCAGGACTGTCTTAACTGTTTCAAGTGATTTCAGTGTATTTAGAGCAAAATTATAAATTTAAGCCAAGATCACTGTACACACACACACACACACACACACATTTTCAATATGGTTGCCTAGTTTAGAGCTTTAGTTAAGCTGGAGATTTTATTTTATTTTATTTTATTATTTCTTTTTCTGGTACCAGGAGTCAAACTCACAGCCTTGCGCTTGCCAGGCAGGCACTGTGTCGCTGAGCTAAATCCTGAGCCCCAAATTGGAGGTTTTATATGGGTGATTTCCACGAAAGTAGTTGAAAATGTAAAACTTCTATTATTTAATTACCAAGTAGTCGCAAAGGTAAACACTCAAAGTTCAAGGAACCTAAGAGTTTAATTTCTTTAACTCTGAATCAAACATTTGGGAAGCACGCCATAGACTGGCTCAGTGGCTGACTAAACAGTGCTGCAATCAAAACACAGGGATTAACACCGAAGTGGGCTTCCCTGAGCTACATGACTTCCCTGAGCTACATGACTGTCCCCATTGGGGACACATGCTGAGTTACTTTGACCCACACTTTCTCTTACTTATTCCACAAAAAAATTTTTTTTGCCATAAAAATATGTTGACATTTATTTTATTTTATTTTATTTTATTTGGACCATAAGAGTCAATCTCTAGCCCTAATAATTCAAATTTATTAAGTTATAAATGGGTTTCCCATTTCTAAGTCAGTCAACTTTGGAATCCCTGAGGGTGGCTTAGTCCATCACTCTGAACCTTGGAGTCCCTATGTTTAGCAAGAGCTCAGGGCACCCTGGAAGGGCTGGGGCAGCTGGCTTCTTGGTCAGTTGGATCCCTTAGGAAGCTGACTGAAATGGGGTGGGGGGAACAGGTGTACTCATGACCAGAAGTAAGGGAGGTGTGCATGGAGGGCCAGGGCACAGCGCAGACCTAACAATTCTTGGCCAACCCAACAAGGAGTGGTGAGGTAAGGAGTAACAGCTGGAGTCCTCTGTGGGTCAGGAATGGCTGTGCCTCATTGCCTCACAGTTTATGACATGCTTCCCAAATGTTTGATCCAGAGTTAAAGAAATTAAACTCTTAGGTTCCTTGAACTTTGAGAGTTTACCTTTGTGACTACTTGGTAATTAAATAATAGAAGTTTTACATTTTCAAATACTTTTGTGGAAATCACCCATATAAAACCTCCAATTTGGGGCTGGGGATTCAGCTCAGTGGCACAGTGCCTGCCCGGCAAGCGTGAGGTTGTGAGTTCAATTCCTGGTAATGGAAAAAACAAAAAACAAAAATAAAAATAAAAATAAAATAAAATCTCCAATTTAACTAAGCTCTAAACTAGAAAAGAGCAAGTTCTTTCTTCAGGACAGAGTCAGACACTGCCATCTTTTTGGCTGCACACCTACCAACACCATCAGGAAAGCTGGTTGGCTCGAATATCCTATCTATTGCTGTTTGAAACAATGCTACAAAAACAGCCCTTCACATAAAGCATCTCAATGAGAACAGGTATATCTGTCAGATAATTTCATTGGAAGCATATGTGCAAAGCAATGCAAGTGGTTTCTTTTAGGAAGGAGAAAGGGCTAAGAAAGAGATGAAAATTGTTTAGAGGAAAAATCTTTAGGATCTCATGAATTTGAGAGATGAGAAATGGTACTCAAGAAGTTTTAATTTTGTCTTTTATTACCAATAATCTTGAGCACGTTCTTCATCTTTGTTTCTTTTTGGTGGGTAGAACACTCATTTTCTTAGCTCATTTTTCTTTGGGGAATATCAGTGTTTTCATAAATCAGCATATGAGGGTTCATTACATAATGGGAATATTAGATATTTTCCTATAAAATGAGTTGCAAATTTTGAATTTGTCATTTGATTTTATTGTTGTTTATGGGTTTTGTTTTGTTTGCCATGCACAGTATTTCTACTTTCATGTAATAACATTTGCCAATATTTTCTTTTATGGATCATAATTTATTTTCCCAAAGGTTAAACTATCATTTTCTTCTTCATTTTAGTTATTTAACTTTTCTCTATTATGTTCTTTTTTTTCATTAAAGTAATTATACATTTAGAAGTGTCTTCATTCCCTGCCCATGCTATTTATGTAAACCTTCATCATTTCTTGTCCTCATTCCAATTAGTATAATATGGCTTGGCTGGCCACTTTAAAGTTCAGTCTTTACCATACCTAAATTGTTTTATGCACCTGTGTCTATTTCTGGATTTCCTATCATTTCCCATTGACCTGTCTGTTTTCATGATCATGTTTTAATATCTTATAGGATTAATTTTCCTGTAAGTTCTTTCCTTTCAAGGTTTTCTGTTTTTCTCCTGCTTCCATATTTGAAATTTAAAATTATCTTGTCTTCCAGAAAAGTTAGTGTTTTTATTTCAAACTCTCACCATACATCCATTAACTTAGTAAAAACTAACACTGTTAGAATTTTGAATCATAACCAGAAACATATGTATTTATCTTTGGTTAACATAATCCAAATGTATTTCAAAAATATTTTACGTGTTTTGTCCTGCATATTTGCATATATATTATATAGTTAACTGATGGATTTTTTACTATATTCAACATGTTTTCTCAGTCATTTTATATACTATTGATATATGAAAATTATTTAGCTATGGATATTGCTTTTAAATTCCCCTACCTTACTGAATTCTCTTGTTTCAGTTGCTTTTTAATTACTTTGGCTTTCCAGTTATACAATTCACTTTCTTAAAATAGCTGCAATTTTACCTTCCCAACTTGTATAATTGTAATTTATTTTTTGTCTAGTTGCACTTATGTTCTTATTTGGTGTGTTTGTTAACTTATTTTGTGATTATGCTGTGTTTGTCCTGAAAAACAAGCCACACACTGTTATTTGTCCATGAATGAAACCAGAGAAGCTTGGAGACCAGTGGCCAGAGAATTTTGAAGCAAGCAACAAAGTTGATCGCTGGACATATGCGTCTGTATCCATTATTTAAACAAAAATTCATGAAAGGAAGGGGTAGTAGTGAAATTTGTGTTTTACACAAATGCTCAGTTACCACACTACTGTGATAGAAATGTGAAGTGTGTCATCAAAAACTAATATTTGGAACTATGATCACTGGGAGTGCACACTAGAACCATCCTACCTGAATTCTATATACTAACATAGTGAGTTACTGTCTCATATGGGTCTTTTCTACTCGTAATTCTCTGATATGTCCTGACACTCCTAACCTGTGAAAGACTTTTTGCTACACTATTAATTGGCCAATATCATTAGATCTTTTAGGGACTTGTGGCTTAAGTCCTACTTTGACATTAAGGTGTGACCATTGCTTTTGTTGGCATTTAATAGTTACACTTTTCTCAATTATTTCTTTTTTAACCTTTATGATCCTTTGTTATCACTCTATAAAGTGCAGAATCCAATTTTGCTTTGGGGTCAAAATTAAAATAGTTTTATAAGTGAATTAAATCCTTTTATACTTATAGATAAGACAGATGTGTCTGGGTTGTGTTAATTATTAATTGGGGCAGTGTGTTCTTCAGTCCTGCCAAATTGTCATATTGTCGTTAAGGTGCCTCTTCTGATGAGTGTTTAAATTTTATTACTGAGATCACCCCTCAGGCAAACTATGATAACAGTTTCATCAAAGTCAAATATCTTCATGTCATGATTATAGCTATGATTTTGATTAATGTGTACATTAAGATCTGCAATTGAATATTTCACTTATTAATCTTAAGGACACTGTGAAAGTTACTAAACCAAAGTCTTACTATGACTAAGTCTTGTCTTTGATTCCAACAATATTGAGTGGCTGTACATTTGTTTAACCTTGCAAGGGAGGTCAATTACTTCTACTGTCAAAAACCTCACTTTAGTGATACAGACTATAAAATGGAGTTTGGGTAGTTGTATTCAAAATATGTATCATCACCTACAAAAATAACTTAAATAATCAGAATATATACAAACTCTATGAAAAATAAGTTGCTTTTTTAGTTTGTTATGTTAATAACTTCTTTGTTTTCTCCCCTCTTCCACCCACACACTCTGCAGCCCCTCCCCCACTCTTGGCTGCCATCATCTCCCACCTCCCACGTGTGGCACAATCCCACTACTCGGTTCTTACCTCCCACACTGGGTGTTTGACAATCAACAACTCATTTCTGAAAAATAATTTGCTTTTTATAGTAGAATTTAATGATAATTCATTTTAATATAATTTATGCATCTTCTAAAACCTTTAGAAAGTATTGAATCCTACCAACAAAAAGTAGCAAAAAAGACATGATAGGAATTTGAGGGAGGCAAGAAGGAAAAGCTATAGAAATGAATAGGATTGTATTTCTCATTCCTGAAGTCACGCTTTTCCAATTAAATGAAATCCAGATGAAGTCCAGATTCTATCAATATTCTAATTTCATCTGCCCATTCGAAAGTATTTACTGAACTTCCACCTGATGTCAAGGATTTTGATGAACACAGACAGTATGTGGCATATTACAAAATCCTGTCTAGCACAGTTGTGACAGTTAAGCTTAATTGTCAACTTGATTGACTTGGGAGTCACTTAGCAGATTGAAGGAGCACTTCTGGGTGTGGCTGGGTGGGTCATGGAAATGGGACCTTGGGTACTGTACTTGGTCTCTGGCCCCTTCCTTTCTGTCAGTGTCCCCTACTTTGATCCCTGGCCACAATGCACTGTGCACTTTTGCTGCACCACACTCTTCTGATGTTTTTGCCTTGGAGCCAGCTGACCATGGACTGAATCCCTTGAAACCATGAGTACAAAGCTTTGTATGTCAAGTATTTGTTCCCAGCAACGAGAAACCAATGTAAGAGTGAATACAAAATTATTGTATAGAATAGTGTATTAGTTAGCTTTCCAATGGTGTGGTAGAATACCCAATATATAGAATTTAAAGGAGTCTCATGTCTTCAAAGGTTGCATTGCATTTAGGCAATGGTGAGGCATTTGTGGTGAGGCATTTAGGCAATGGTGAGGCATTTAGGCAATTGTGGTGAGGCAGAAACACAACGTTGAGAAGGTGTGGCAGGACAGAGACTCACATAGCAGTCGGAAGCAGAGAAAGGAAGAGGAATCTCCCTCATAGGCACATGTCAGGGACCTGTGTACCCCAGAAGAGAACACCTATCAATAGATTTATCTGTGGACCTGTCAGAGAGTTGATCCATTGATGGTGTTAGCTCCATCCTTTAAATTGTGTATATCAGGTATTGTACCACAGCAATGAAAAGCACACCTGAGGCCTCAGGTCAGATCCCAAGCACCACAATAAATAAGCATGATCTGGTGCCTGGAAATAGTGTGATACAGGAAACCATGAGAATGTATTCTCTATGTCATTTTATTTTAGAGGAAGAGGCATTTAAACGCTCTGTCACAGAGCATGATTAACAACTGTTCTCTCTTTGGGGGATACACAGTCAGTCCACCAGTGGAAGCTATCAGATGATTTAATGAAGGCCTGACAATATCCTCCAGGATAAGAGACAAAGGCAATCCCCATTTAATAGCCCCCTTACACAAGATGATTCAGGAATTGTTAATAATTTCTCCAGGCATTTCCCACCTAATGAACTAACACAGATTTCATCTTATCACTCAGAGCATCTTGCTAGAGAGCAGAAGCTGGAGTCTCTACATCTGTTCAGGCTAGAGGTTAGGCAGTGGGCCATGCAAGGTCATTAATCTCCCAGTGGAGTGCAAGTACAGTGTTGGAATTGTAACTTGGCTGGGAGGTTTGTCAGAATGGGTTGTTTTCTGAGACAGCAGCTGTGAAAAATCATCTGTGTGACACAGCAACCTGATAGGCATTTCAGTTCTCAACTCCTTAAAGTCTGAGGAGAAAGCAAGTGTGGGAAACTAATTCTTCTGCCTTTACTGGAGCAGACAACACATTGCAGGATCAGAGCTCAAACTAGGAAGGAGAATGAGGGATCAATGGGAAGTGAGGAGTAAACTCCTTGTTAACTCTAGTCCACTTCAACTGATTTCCTTTAACTCAGTATTATTTCACATATGAGGAAAGTCTATTTATGCACACCAAGGTTTCATTTTATAATGTTGCTCTTGAAGAATGAGATAATCAAACAGCAGAAGGAGTGTACTAGAGACTTAGACTACAGGAATTCAAAACAAGATACCAGATAATTTAATCTAGTCATTTTATTCAAAAAGAATGCAAATAAGTAATTTAGGCATGTTGAAAAAGCTCTGCCAAACTAAAAGCTTCATGAAAATTCTGTAAACATTCTGTGCAGTTTAATCCAACCTGAGAACAGAGGGTTATATGCAGTGATTTCAGATTTCTACTTGGATGTTACTACTATTATAGTTTTTTAAGTGTTTCCTTTGACATCCTCCCTGTGTAAATGAACATGTCCAGGGAATATTGGAGCACATGAAATGGTCTCCTGTGAAATGTTACATGATTCATGTCTTTGGAAGCCAGAGGCTTTGCTCACGTTTGCAGAGAGACAAAACCAATGTTGTGATGGACAGAAACCAAGTATCTGCTTATGAAACTATCTCAAATATTTTCCTTTATGGTAAACCAGCTCTCAAAAAGAAAAAGAGGAGGAAAGGTATTGAAGCAGGAGATTAGGGCATGGCAAGCTGACTGGGTAATTGGCTGTCATCTGTCAATCACAGAGACCTGTCCATCATATCCAGGACATATGCACAGAGCAGCTTCCAAGCCCTGCATAAGACGCTTGTATCTCAGGTCAGAATGGGAGATAAAAGATGCTGGGGCCATTGGCATCATGATCACTGTCTTCTTACCCTTGCAATGGCTCACTTGATATGCACAGCATAGTTTCTTTTCCCACACACTTCAGAGCACTTCTTTCTCTGCAGAACACTTTGTTTACTCAGACTGCTTCTCCCTTCTTTCATCTCTACTTTTAACAAATGTAAAATATTTATTATTATTAAAAGTAATTATTAAAAATATATTAAAAGTAATTATTGTTATTTTTAATAAATGTAAAATAAATGTTCTTCAAGTGCCATGTCCCAGTTCTTTGGACAGGACAATAAAGCCCTGGAAGGGACTGCTGGGCACCCTACAACCCAGTAACAGGACCATTTAAAAAAGTATAGCAACCACAATTTTAAACAGTAGGACTTTGACCTGATCTGGGGGCCTTCAGGGAAGGGACAAGAGCTTTCATCATTGCCTCTGCCATCATAAGTACATTCTGAATTAGCTTGGATAAGGGTATCAAATGAGTGGTCAGGTGCGTGTGCCAGGACCCTGGCAGGGGTGTCTTGTGGGGCAGGAGGCAGCAGGACATTTGTCACCCAGGTCATATCTCCATCGAAATTTGACTTCAAGCTTGTACAGCCTCTTATGGCTGCCATTTTCTAAACATTTTCCTGAGTAAAAGGTAACTACAGTATAAGCCTCACAGGGCTTTTATGAAAATTCAGTGAGATAGTTGTACAAACTGAAGGAAGCATCTCACATACAGAAGGCCCACAAAATTAGAGGTCCAGTACCACCCTGTTCGGGAAAGGACCACAAGCTGCCAGATTTACGAGAAAGAGACTTTCTAGACACTTCTGGGGGACTCTTCCAAAGAAATAGGAAAGTAGAAAAATAAGGAAATTGTGACTTAAATTGAGAGACAAAGTTCTTTGTTTTAAGTTGCAACTCTGCTACTCAGTGGTAGTTGACAGTTCATTCTGTCTTCTGATCTCTACAGCAAGGACAGTGGTCACACTCATCTCACTTGGTTGAAAATCATGGTCTCTGAAGTTGTTAGAATGCAAAGTATTTATAATGCATCATACAATATCCAGCATATAATAAAAATGAGCAAACATAAAAAATATGGCACATGATCAAGAAAAAAGTCATCACTAAAACTGCTGCTGATGGGTTGGAATAAGGATATGGGAGCTTTAAAACATAATTATTGAGTGTTCAAGGACAGACGTAAGTAAAGGTGGTCAAATGCACAAATAGGACATCATAGCAAATAAGTGAGAGGAGTTTAAAAATGAATCAGATGGAAACTTAAAAATTATGTTATTAAATATTATTAAATTGTTATCTGAAATAAAAATTTATTGTTTGCATATAGAAACAAAAGTTAATCAATCTGATTAAAATCAGATTATTAGAATAAAAAATTAGAAATTAAGAATAAAGTCTATGCATCTGAAAATAAACTAATAAAAATACAAATAATTGAAGTTGTTACTTCGCAAGAAGAAAAATGACCCTAAATAAAAGTGTGGATTTATAGAGGTAAAGAGAAGCAACAGATACAAGAAATGTAAGTCAATATGCTTTTTCCATAATTTCTTTGAAACATATATGCCAATTTACAAAAAACTAGAATACACTACCATGGAGTTTACAATAGAGAGATATATGTGTGTCTTCCACATTACAAATGTACAGATGATATATAGAAGTAATATATGTGTATCATATATATCATGTATATATACACACAATAAATCCAAGTGATATGTATGTGTCATATATGTACACACAATATATGACAACAACCCTAAAGTAAGAACAGCAAATGGCACTATACAGTGAAACAATTCTTACATTTTCTGGGGTACAATGCAAATTCTTAATATAAGGCATTAGAGGGAAGCCCACTTTCTGGGCCTGCTTGTTTCCCTCTTAGGCAGAAACTTTCTTTCTCTCAATAAATTCTTCCTACTCTTAAAAAAAAAAAGGCGTTTTCTTAGTAGTCATATAGTACTCCCTATGGCGATAATTTTTAAAATAATAAGATATGTGGCCTAAAAGACAAGATAGCAATTGAAACAGGGCATATAGAACTTTTTCTGACTAAAAGAAGGAAAATTAGTGGGTTCAGATTGAAAAACAATGTTTTATGAAAAACAGTGTTTTGAGACAGCCTAATTATTTTTGTCTAGAGGAGCTGTGACCTAAGCACAAATGTAAAGGCCAGTTGCAGAGTAACGTGGGACAGCACAAACTGTTCGAGAGGCAGGCCGAAGTACAGAGTGACCACAGCAGATCAAGCACACTGAGACAGGATTCGTGCCAGAGATGGAGTGCTTCATTTTATAATAATAGAAGAATCAAAGAGCATGGGTGTATATGAGCCCCAGAACAGAATTTTAGAATTTAAATTAAAAACTAAACACAAAGATATATGAACAAATCTTAATCATACATGGAAACTTTCATACCCTTCTCTAAGTGACTAGTAGAGCAGTGACTGACTGAACAGTAATGGAGAGATCAGCCAAATAAAAAATCAGTATGGGTGTCTAAAGAAAAGTGAGACATGCCAGCCACTTTGACCTAGTTGATACTTGGAAAGCGTTACAAACAGCAAATGCACAAGGCACACTCACAAAAATGAGTTTACAATGTGCTATATTGTAAAACAAGCTTTTATAAATCTCAGCAATTGAATGTTACAGAATATGGGGTTTAGTGAAAATAAATTAGAAAGCAATAATTATATTTTTCCAAAGTGCCAAGTATTTGAGGAAAAGAGTACACAGTTCTACATAATTAGTTGGTCGGAAGAAATTGCAAGAGAATTTAGAAAATTACAAAATTCAACATAGTGCTATACATCTTGTGATGGTTAATATAAAGCATCAGCTTGACTGTAGAAGGGACATGATCACTGGTAAAGTGTTGTTTCTTGATGTCATTCAGAAGGTGCTGGTACCAGTGTCAGTAGAGTGGGTGAGGAAGATTCGCCAGCATGGACATGGCCAGGAGCTGTCCATTCCATGTAGAGATGATAAAGAGCCTGACTCTGAAGGCTGCCCAACACAGGTACATGGCTTTAGACTTTCCTATAAAGATAATGATAAGGTACAGATAGGTGTAAACAGAAGAATGAAGGCTTATAAAAGCCAAAGGTTTCAAGGGGGATCAACAAGTGCATCATGTAAACCACTGAAGAGAGATGTGGAAAATTAAAATCTTAAATGCACCCATTGCTTTTGACAATACAAATAGTATTTGTGGCCTAACTAGGGGGAAGTGGCAAATGAATGCTGGAAGCTAGAGGGAGACAAGCTACAGGTAGAAAGCATGAGATAGACTGAGCTTTCATGAAGTTGGTCTGGGAGCAGAAGTGAAAGGTCAGACAGCAAACAGAGGTGCCACAGTGGTAGAAAATGCTGGGTGGCCAGGACCCAGGACAGTGGCAGCCAGGGTACCCACAAGATAAAAGGTGCAGCTGCCACATGGCAGCACCTGAGCTGGCTCTAATAAAAATAAACATTGGCTGTGATTTGTGCGTTAATCATTTTTAAAAATTTTCCCTAGTGTTATTTTAACAACTCTCAAGTAAGTTGTTACATTCTCCTCATTTTACTTAGGTAATTTTTTTAATATTCCAGAACATGAAAAGGTAAATCTCTTCAAATCTTAAATGAGTACTTTTAAAAATCAACATCCATGATGTCTGAAAAAATCAACTTTATGTCAGAATTTGTGGACATTTCTTGACTTTTCATTCATTTGAAAAATGAACAAGTTTTGGGTTAATAATATCCCTTAGTTATTGCAGGCTGATCAGGTCTGCAATCTCCCAAGTGAGTGTACAGTAAAGTCTAAATAAAAAGAGACAAATGGAATGATTTCAGGACTGCAAGAGAATCAAAGCCTTCTCACAGAATTTGAGATTCTCTTAGGGCTAAGACTGAGAACTCCTCCGGGTGGTCCATATTTATTCTGTTATCAGAAGAGGGGAGGAGAGTACTTGAGAAGGGTAGAATCACTCAAGGACTTCTCCAAATAAGGTATTAAATTAATTCTTAATAAGGATTAAGTTAATCCACCCAGGAGTGAGATGCCTAAGGCTATAGTCTTTATCTAGTTGTGGGATATAGGTGTCCTTGGCTGTGATCTTGTCTTACCCTTTAAGGCTTTCCAGCTTCATCTGCCATTACAGGTTTTAGTAGGGATTAGTTACTCACAGAGGTTCACTTACTCTGAGTCTGTTGCCCACTTCCAGACAAGCAGCCTAGGCTTTGGAGAGATTCACATGTAAACATAAAAAGCCAGTTGGTTACATAAACATAAAAAGCCAGTTGGTTAAGTCCTGCTCAGGGCTGCTTCATAGTGGTCTCCATCAAACGACACAGTTAATTCAGAAGCAAACCTAGGAAAAATCCCAGGTCAGTTCCATGCCTCCAGCATGACATAGGTATCCTACTTGTTTACTTATTTTGCTAAGAACCTTGGGCTTTTTATATGTGCATTTGTCATATATAAACTCAGTTATATGATCCATAATAGTGAATTTTAATGCTGTTTCAATGGATAAAAGCACTTGAACACAGTTATTTAATACAGTCAAAGGGTCCTCAATACCACTGAAATGCCTGAGAATGTGCTGATGGGTCAGTGATCTGTTCTTTGCAGTCTGAGGCTGTTGTGATGTCTCTAGTTTCTAAATATTCCTGCAGAGCAGTTAGGGAGGAGGCCAAGCAGATGGTTACTTGGTAGCCAGGTGTGGCTGAGGAAAGCCACTTGGGTTTACCAGGTGGCCACACTGGGTATGAGGATGGCAGGAGTTTCCTGAAGTTGTATCTCCCCTCCACATCTCTGGTGTGAACATATCAGTCCTTCCAGCAGCCTTGAAGCTGTCATCACCTGGGGCATTACCATGGAAACAAAGCAGGATCATTCATAAATCAAGGGTAAGAAAAATATTCCAAGCCCTACAACTACTGGTGAAAACAGCCCAGACTTCATAAAATGCATGTTTTGATCCAGATGTGAGTGTGACTATACAATGAGATACTTAACAGGAAAGCAGCTGACTTACACTCTTGTTTGTAAAATAGAAGATCAGTTTGAGATGTGTACAATATTTTTTATTTGCAAATGTGAGCAGCAGCACCAGCAAAATGTCCGTCTAGAGAAAGCCCTGGGAACACTGGTTTCCCCGAGCATTCCAGATTTTACATTGGGGCCATTCATTCTCAGCAACAGCTCACTGCAAACTCCTGCTAAATGCAGCGCCCAAAACAAAGATCTGTGCATACAAAACTGGGCAGAAGCTGCTCTACATTTTCAAGATCTGATGACACATTACCATGCTGTATGTGGATCAATGGTTATAGAACTTGGTGCTTGATAGGTATTTAATTTGGATGACTTTTACTTCTATAATTATATGTTTCTACTTATTTTTTAAAGTTTGATTTTCTGATGAACTCATCCCTCACTATCATAAGATCACTCTTCACTTACTCATATGACCAGAAGGGAAATAAAGATTATATGTCATTACTGTAATAACCATGGTGCTCTACATGTTTCCATCATTCTGTTCCCATGGTGGTCAGATTGCAGTGATGGAAATACCTGTTTGTGCATTCATTACTGAAACAATTATTATGTGAGCTTCCTTGTCCTAGGAGATAACTGATATATTCTAACTGCTGTTCTTGTGTGATATAATTTTTGTATTCAGAAGTACAAGGGCCTTCACTCCTTTCTGCACATGTGTATTTTTTGGGTTCAAACCTTGGGAACTTGAATTTAGTGGATAATTCTTGTTTCCCCTCTGTTTCCAAGGAAACGATCAGATCTTAACCATGACAACAAGGCAGTGTGACAGCCCAAGTGTGACCAGGCTCTGTGCACAGCCTCACAGCAAATGGGAAGCAGAACTCAGTGTTGCCCTTAGTTCTCCAGAACAGGGTGTTTGGCACAGACATTAGTAAGAAGCAGAAATTTTACTTACCAATGAAAAAGGAGGATGCATGGAGGTTTTACATCTTACATTAGATAGCAAGTACTGATAAAGTCACGACCTCACCACCAGCCATTCCTCTGCCTTGCTCTCCCTGCCACGAACCTTTGTATCCTGTTTTTACTTTCTTGCATGTGTCCATCCCCTAGCTTCCACCTTTCCCCACTGTCTAAAACTGTGATTTGCAGCAGTGACCATGAGCCATGCATGGCTATTTGAATTTAAGTTAATTAAATGCAACTAAAATTTCAATTTCTTAGACCTAGCAGCCACATTTCCAGTGCTTATGAGTCTCACGTGACTCAGTGGTGCCAATGAAGGACACTGTGCGACAAGGTTGAGCTAAAGCAATTACACTGGCTCTGAGCTTAACAGCCCATCTTTCAAAACAGAAAAAAGAAACAGGAAAAAGAAGAGAAGAAATAGCAAGTGAGGGTGGAAGGAAAGTAAGAATTCATGTTGCTATCTAACCTTAGTCTCAGTAGAAAGGAGTTCAAGAATTCTAAGTTATTATTATGTAATAATAACTAACAAATACTGTTAAATCTTTTCTGCAGGAACAAGGAAGAGGCAGGAGGAGGGAAGACTATAAGCTACAACTTTAAAGAAACCAGGAGCAGAAAATGTGAAAATTACAAAGTACATGTGCAGGCCAAAGCAAGTAAAACCAGCAAAATAGTCATGCAGTTCAAAGCAGCACAGTGGAAACACTGTGAGCCTCATGGGTAGTCTGGGGTGTGGTGGGATCTAAGGTGGTACCTCTCCAGGAGGAGCTACTGTGACAGCTGAGACATCATGGGGTACAGTCACTGTGCTGCCAGTGGCAGAAGTTACCAGAAGTCCGTGGAGAACTTGGTTCTGGAGGAGCTGAGAAAGCATCATCTTCCCACAGCCAAAAGAAAGGGCTGTGCTCTTGGTGGTGGTGTTTGGAGGAGGAGCAGAACCTGGGGGGAGAGTTCTTGCAGTGGAGACTCAGATGATGATGAATCAGTCCATGTCTTTAGCTCCAGGCTCCAAGCAAACCACCCTGGCTCCCTATGCCTACTCCCAGACAAGTCTCCTGCTAATGTCTAATGTGGGAATTCAGTCCATTTCAACTATAGCAAGAAAAATGCCCTGCAACAACTTGTCAGAAATTCTACTGTCAAAGTGTACGATGGAGTCTCAGCCCTCAGTGCCTCAACATGGGACCCTGGTTGGAAATCAGATGGCTGTGGATGTGATTAGTCATGTGCAGTCAGGCTGGAGTGTGGGTAGCTGGTGTCCTGTTGAGGATAGACAGAGAAACAGAAGAAGACAGGCCCTGTGATGCAGGAGGCAGAGCCTGAAGAGCCATCAAGGCCAGGCAGGTGTGCCAAAGATTGCTGACAAGAACCTGGAGCTGCGCACCTGCAAGGAGGGTCCCCCAAGGGCTTAGAGGATACGTGGCTCTGCCAGTACTTTGATTTTTTATTCCCAGCCTCTGTTACTGTGAAGCAATAAATTCTGTTGTTTTAAGCCATCCATCTTGTGGTCTTTTTTAATGGCAACACTAGCAAACTAATATAATCCTCACAGTGCTACTATAAAAGCAAAGAATAATGGCATTTTAAAAAATTTTTGCAGCAACATGATAAAAATTACAGCACAATCATTCACTATGAATAATAGAGAAGCAATTGTAGCCCTGAAGGAAATACAAGGATCAGGATGATAAGACCCGACAGGAGAAGCCAATGTCTAGACAGACAGCCATAAAGTGGAAACTGCCAGCATTCGGGCAGGGAGGGTAGGAGAACTGCTTAGGGAATCAGGATTAAAATATAGGATCAGTGGAAATACTGATACCATAGAAGCATAAGAAAAGATACAGAGGCAAGATTTGAAAATAAACAAGTGTAAAAAGATATAAAAATATTGGACACTGATACCTCAAAAAGAGGCAAAAGGCATCAAATATTGATATAATGGAGCCCCAACAAAAACTAACCAATGAGAAGACCCAACCTGTCAACATATATTTAGGAAAACATCAATAAAAAAAGGACATAAATTTCCTCATGGAAAAGAAGCCATTACCCAGGGGAAAGGTTCACTACAACTCAGAATGGTGAATACTGAGACATAACCTGAGAAAATATTTACTTTAAAGGCAAAGCAGTGTTGAGCAGCAGGAAGATATAAGGTGGTGATTTTAGGTATAAGACAGTCAAGCTGATCCCAGACTTCGCACAATGATTTCCTAAGAAAACAGGGAAGAAACTCTCTGAGGAAAGAAGGAAAGTGCTCCAGGAGGGGAGGTGGGAGCCTTAGTCAGTACCCCTGGTCACTGTCTTGCACACCGGAAAGTGATGGACAAATGTCAGTGCTCCAGGCTCAGCCAAGACCCAAGTGATACCATCCACTCCCAGGATTGCTGTTCAGAGAGGAAACCCAGCCAACTAAAGTAGGACAAAAATGGCAGAAAAGGACAGCTGGTGAGACTGTAATGTCCTTAAGACATACATAAGGTGGTAGCAAATAGGTTAATAGTGATAAAATGAAAAGACAATGCAATGTATTCTGAAAATACATAAATAGTATCCCAGATGGCAATGAGGGAGAAGTAGCAAATCGTGTAATCTCACTATTGTTTTACTGGAGTTAATGTATATCATTGAAAATTAATGGATATCACTGAAACTAGACCGTTGATCTTGAGTGTTTGACTCTGATATCTACACAGTTCAACTCTAGTTCAACCCTTTCAGTGATAGTATAGGATGACAGAGGGACTTGCAAATTGTCCCAGTGCTTGTAGGTGAATAAGGACCACAACTGATGGAGCAATAAGTGAGGAAAATTTACCTCTCAGGAATAATCAAGAGTATCATTTATTGAATCTGAATTAAACCTTGCTTCTCCTAAAGTAACTGCTTCCTAACATCTACTTTCCCTCTGCACAAGCTCTTTCTCCATCTCATATAGCACATGTTTTCTCTTTCTGTCTTCCTCTCTCTCTCTCTCTCTCTCTCTCTCTCTCTCTCTCTCTCTCTGTCTCTCTCTCTCTCTCTGTCTGTCTTTGTCTGTCTCTCTCTCTCTCCTATACAAACTATTGCAAATTAACACTGTGGATGTCAGTCTGAGCCCAGAATATTTGAAGTAAAATTGTACTTGGGCTAAGAAAGCGATTGTCTAGGCAGATAATATGATCTTCTAAAAGACCCCAACAGCAGGAATTGGGCATGTTGGAATAGCCCAGCTATGAAAGGACCTGCCAGTTCCAGAAAGGCTGGGTGGTAGGGATGGGTGAGCTGACCTGCTCAGTGTGCTCTCTAAGAGAGGGTACTAACTTTGTGAAGCAGTTTTCATGCTTTACACAAAAGCAAAGGTCCAAGAAATTTCAAGAATCATATGCTACCACATCAGATTGTATTCATTCAATAAAATGTAGTATGCTCAAAAGAAAGTAAACTGATGAGGAAAAGTGCAATAAACCTAGGTCCAATGGCAACCAATGGCTGTTAGAGATGTCCTGGGTCTTTGTGCCCACACTGGTACACTTGGGAAAGTGACCAGGACAGCCCATTCAAAGCTTTGGTAGTGAAGACCTGGAGAAGGTACAGGAAAGAGAAGCAGTTTGTGGGAGCTCCTGTGCTAATTGGCATTCTCCCACATTCCTCATTCCCCGCAATGCTCCATGTTCACATCCATTTTTGCCTGTTCATACCTTTCTCCCACTGGAGACTTTACACTTTGCTGATTGTCTCCACCTTCTGGACTTGTGGGAGTGCACTAAGAATGCTCATCTTCCCTTGTCACTGAGCAGTGGTGGAAGCCTGCTCCATTCTCCTGTTATCCCCAGGGCCCCAGGGAATTCAGTAAAATGCTGCCTCACAACCTTGAGATGCCCAGCTCAAAGGGACGTTCTAAGCTTTTGGAAACACATCCAGTCTCCTGAGCTTAGAAAAGCCACAAGCTCCAAAGAACCTCTGTGTATAGTGTCGACACCACAAAATCCAGAAACCACTGTGCAAGGCCCAAGTGGGCAATAGTTTTTCATAGGGTTCACCATTCTCCACAAAGTTCTCTTTTCTGGTTTGATAATGTAAAGTTTCCATCTGTTTCCACTTTGGGGCAGTTTGAAAAATACTAGGAAAAAATGTAGGGGATAACCAAAGCTTTCCAATATGAATTTTTATTTTTGCAATGGAGCCATCTGGAATTCTT
Source organism: Chinchilla lanigera (assembly GCF_000276665.1). Taxonomy (NCBI): domain Eukaryota; kingdom Metazoa; phylum Chordata; class Mammalia; order Rodentia; family Chinchillidae; genus Chinchilla; species Chinchilla lanigera. The sequence continues at coordinate 7,231,703 of NW_004955496.1, read as the reverse complement.
AAAAAATGCAACAACAGAAAACAAGGTGGCTACATATGCCATCTGCTACTGAAGGCCTTTGGCCATTCTTTTCCATACCTACTGCCAAGGGAGGTCTGCAAGACACTGCAGTTCCAAGAGCAGTTGAAACAGTGGCAGTGGAAACCCAGTAACAGATTCATGTAGTTTGGTATGGTTGAATATTTTTCTATTTGTAATAAGTTCATTTCGAGATAAACACAGGCAGATGAAAGAGCAGAATGGCATTTTAATCATCCTTAAGCAGGAAAGAGATAAGTATTTTTTGGCAGGGAAACTTTCCAGTTTTAGAAGAGAAGATTGAGAGAAGGCCGGGTACACTGTCAGCTCCACCAGCCTCAATTAATTGTTGAAGCCAAACAAAAATAGCTCTCGTGGTTCCCATTGTCCTGCAGCTGTGGGCTTCCTCCTGCTCGCTGTCTCCTTCCTTATGACTCACCCTCATGGCTGCCCAGTTTCCTGTCTTGATTTCCTCCCTAAAGTGTGATGTGTCATGGAGCGAGGGCCGCCTCCCCACACCTCTTCCCAGACTTTCTAACTATCCATCCCGGAGTACTCAGCCTGTTCTTCAGACCCCACGATGGTCCACCCCAGGGACTCAGAAGCTGTGTCTGTAAACACACATGCTTCAGTCCCCCCACGGGGAGCCAGAAAGGTGCCTGTTTGAGACAGATCAAAGAGATGTGAGCCCAAAGTGGGGTGTGTGCACAAGTCTTACACCTAACATGTTTCCCTTTCCCCAAATCTCATTCAGTTTCTTGCTACTTCATTGGGAAGCATTCCAGATTGCTAAAAATATAACCTGCTTTCAGAGTTTAGCAGTTACTACAAGGGTTATGGGACATGTATGTGAAATCCCATCCAGTGGTAAGTCACAGGTCTAGCAATTTAACTTCGAAGTAAAGGAAAAGATTGCTAATGTAGCTGTAACAAGTCCATTCACCAAAACCCATGCACTTCTCTTAAAGAAAGGTCTTAAAGTACAGAGCATTAGTTGGCATACATTAAACATTAGATAAGTGTTTACAGTATTATTAGAGTTCATCTACTGGTTTAATCTTTAGAAGTTTTATTTAGTGTATGTTTGCTCTACATGCCGAATCCATTCATCATGTGATTGGTGCATATACAGATTAAATCCTGATCCTTCCTACGACCCTTCCTCTCCCTCCCTCCTATCTCCCCCAGATCCCTTTTCATATCCATGAAATCTGTCTCCTTGTTTGTAACATTAATCTACTAAGCTGGGTTATCATGTTTATCAGAAAAGAAAGACAGGTTACCAACTACACTTCTGAACAGTGCCAGAAGATGGAAGATGAGAACGTTGCAACAAATCTACAGTAGCCATCCAGATATAAAAATGAGATGAGCCAAAAGGTATAAGTGTGGTTGTTGTCCATTTAACCTGCCCCATGGATCCAGAGCACATCACATTATCCTTTGGTGACCCCACCATGATAATGGTGATCACCACTAAGTGAACCAGAAAAGCATAACGAGGTCTCAGTTATGCTAAGAATGTAATGAAAGATGACAGAATCAAGAATGACATGTAAGGACTGTTCTGAATTATTCAGTAGGATTTCCATCAATCACTTTGGAAAATTTTCTGACACAGGGCAGCACATTCATTAAAGTTTTCTGTTCTCCTTGATCCTCCCAGCATCTGGGTTGGAAGATGCCTACCCATGGGTTCTACTATCCCTGGGCCTGGCTTCCAGATGGAGCAAGCTCCCAACCCTGTCCTGCCTGGACACATTCAAGCCCACAGGGGCATGAGGCCGCCTTGCTCAGGAAAAGTCACCAGCCACTGCTTCCGTAGCAGCTGAGCACCATGTCTGGCACCACAAAGTCGGTATCCTAGGCCCTGTCCCACTGTACTGTCCTCCTCAATCACTTGCTCACATGCAGTTTGACTTGCATCTGTTGAGCCTATTCCTTCCAGGCTCCAGTGTCCACTGTGACCTCCCTTCTCCTCTGCTCTTGCCCACTGCCTTGGCCCTGGGCCTAGCAACTCTCAATCTGCACAGCTTGCTCCCTTAAGGACACATGGCCACAATGGTCCTTTTATTGTCGAGATCTGGGGAAGGCACTGAAGGCATATGGAGAGCCAAGGCTGGCTATCACTGAACACCTCCCAGGGTCAGGCCAGCCCAACCATCCATGAAATGCCAGCACACCAAAGCTGAAGCCCTGCCAGCTCCCAGTCCCCACCTTCACATCTTGGTCACAACCGCCTCCCTGGACACTTCCTATACCTGCTCCACACTGTGGAAGCTGAGCTTGCTTCCCTCACACTTTTCCCTTGGAGGGCTTGATCAAGTGCCTTCTCTCTGAGGTTTCCACGCAGCAAAGAATTTACTTTGGTGCCTGTCCATTCCCTGCTAGGTTGCCAGCTCCTGGAATGTGGCTCAGAGCTCAGATAATGTTCTCAAGGCCATGCAGGTGGCAAGGGGCAGTTTTTCTCATGTGCACCTGTCCAGCATTCTCACAGTGCTTATAAGGATTGTTTTTTAAATCTTGGAAAGGGTGGATAAAGGGAGATATTCTGGTTACAAATGCTGTTCTTCTGCTTTTATACTATTGGTCACCACTTGGACATCTAGCTGACCCCTAATGTCAATGTTTAAGTATGGAAGAAGTGCTCTTCATCCTCCTCCATCTCTGTGTGTTCTCACACCCTCACCAATGCTAGCACCTTTGCAGGATGGTAAAGTGCACTTCACCTTCACTGACAAAAATCTCCCGAGATGTAATTGCAATGGCAAACAGAAACACTGGAATGACACCCAGGATTTGGAGACAGATTTATCTTACACTGATGGGCACTGACTGGGATCACTCCCAAAATATCAGGCCCTGATCTCTGGTGGTCTAGGAGCTTATATGGGATAAGTAAGCAGGAAGTACAGAGGTAGAATGCCTGTCAATTGGGAATTGGTTTATATAATGTGCATCACAGTTACCAGCTATGTATCACAGTGACCAGGTGTTTCTAAGAGACAGAAGCAACTGGAACTGGAACAGGAACTATTACCTGGGCAACTGACAAACTGAAGTACACTGGCTGGGAGGCATTTTCTGTTACATTTCCCCCCGTTTTTTAGTTTCCTCAGCAAATCTTTGCTGAGCATATTACATGTGATATCCTGAGAGAAGGCCCAATTAGAAGCTCAGTGATCCTAGGATGGGCCCTGGCCAACCTCTCCAATAGTGTCTTATTAGAGAGTTTTTCTCTAAACTGTTTTTAGGATGAGACATAATTTTGGCCTATCTGTTCTGTAACACTACTCTGACAAGGTAGTAAATGAATTATTCTGATCTAGGAGCAAATCTTGGGCAAGTGATTGATTAATTGTTTTATTGTCTTAGGGCTACTGTCCATAGAGTTTAAGGCAAACAGCAAGGTTAGCAGGAGGTGAGGAAGAAAGAGCTGGAGTGAGCAGCCTTAAAAGACACAAAAATCAAGGGGAATATGTATGAATCAATCCTGTGAACAATGTCCACAGGCTTCAGTCATACATGGAGTTGTCAGCGTCCAGGGTGCCAGGAGCAGGGCTTTGACTGTGTTGTGTCTTCAGAGTGACCATCAGAGGAGCTGTCCAGGTAAATTTTTCAGCAGATCTAAGGCTGGATTTCTGAAACTTGTAGAGGTAGTTAATATGTACCTGGGTTATATGTGTGTGGGTTAGAAGCTGGGTTTTTTTTTTTTTTAACTTTTCTACAGCTTTGTGGCCTGTATACTGTATGTACTTTTTATTTAATCTAGTTTTTGAGTTATCTCTGCTACAAATGCCAGCAGTTATCATTTCCAATGATAAAAGGTAGGCTATGTCCAGGGATGATTTTTATAGCAGGATCCTACAAACTACTATTGCCTTTTCAGTATGAGTAGGGAATGGGAGATCATTGCTGGTGACACAGATGCTGAAGCCTGAGATGGCTGCAGGGGTACAGGTGCCATTACAGCAGCTTGAGCTTGCAGAACATGTGGTGGGAGCAGGTCTGATGGCTAAGGTTGATGTTTCAGGTGATTGGATCCCCAGAAGGAACTTAGGCTTCTGGACTGGATAATTGTACACTATTGATGGCAGATTTCCAAACAGTAGCAGGAAGATATTCACTGTGCAGATTATCCCTGTAGAAGAGTTTTGGCCAAACTAATTTTGTCCAAGGTGACCACAGCATATCTAGCCTGTCAGACTTCATTTCTAACAGAGCTACTTTCATCCATAAACAGGGCGTACTCAGCATCTGTCAGGAGGTGCGCTTCTAGAAAATGGTGCCATAGCATATAGCCACAGAAGGACAGTGGCTGTTAAAGAATGGAGGCAAAGTGGAGAGCCAGCCCTTAGGGACCAGAGTGAAGTATTTTCACAAGTAGGCCACTAGGTGCTGCCGGGGCCTGACAGTCTGAGTAAGCATCATTGATTTTGTGGACTCAAGAATCCAGATTTTATAGAAGCCAAGAGCTCCAAGAAACTTGTGGGTTTTTTTTTTTCTTGTAACTAGTTTCTTCCAGATATTGCTGCAGACCTTTTGTGCCTTTCCAGTAGGCAGCTTGGAATAATCAGAAGTGCTTTTTATTAAGGGAACAAGATTTTAAACCTCTGGGAGGTTGAGTCCAGGTCAGTTGTGAAGAGGGGCTGGCTGACAGGAGCCAATAGAAGGCAGAATAAGGCATTTCTTAGGTCCAAGCAGGTATACCAGCAGGCTATGCTTGGAAGACTGAGACAATATATATGGAAGGCAATCATGGCAACATTGGTAGCTTGGAGATCTTGAACTGGCTTCACAGGCAGGAGAGGTACATTTTGTTTGGCAGTCTATACTGTTTGCTTGTGGGACCCTGACAGAGATTTAAGGGACAGAGAAAAATCAAACTTGGAGAAAAGGTGTTGGTGTCTTGGCCAAATCCTTTGTTAGAGTCTCCCCAAAAACAATGGGAGAGTTTTTAACCACTTATGGCAATTGAGTCCAAGTGAGCTGCTTTTTATCTCAAGATCTTCCCAGTTGAAGGGGCTTATGGGAGTATTGGGTTAATAATATCCCTTAGTTATTGTGGGCTGATCAGTTCCACAATCTCCTGAATGAGTGTACAGTAAAGGCTAAATAAAAAGAGGCAAATGGAATGATTTCAGGGCTCCAGGAGGATCAAAGCCCTCTCACAGAATTCAAGCTTCTCTCAGAGGTAAGACCAAGACCTTCTCTGAGTGGCCCATATTTATTTAGTTATCAGAAAAAGGATGGGGAATACTCAAGAATGGTGGAACCACTCAAGGACTTCTCCCAGTAAGGTATTAAGTTAATCCACCCAGGAGTGAAATACCTGATGCAATAGTCTTTATCTAGTTGAGGTTGGATCCAGGGGTCCTTGACTTTAACTTTTTCTTATCCTTTGAGGCTTTCTGGCTTCACCCACCATTATAGGCCTTAGTAGGGATTAGTGACCCACAGAGGTTCACTTACTGTGAGTCCACTACCCATTTCTAGACAAGATGCCTAGACCTTGGATAGACTCACAAGTAAACATAGAAAGTCAATTGATTAAGTCCTGCTCAGGGCTGCTTCATAGTGTTCTCCATCATGAGAGCAACTCTCAAGCAGAGGAAGGCATCTTTTAAATCTAGAACAGTCCAAAAACAGTATATGGGTTGGGAACCACAGAGTGCAAAGTGATGGATGCATTGCTGACAGCACAGAGATCTTACCTATGGTGATTAACAGTCTGTCAAGCTGATGTGTGACTGTATGCGTGTTTGTGCTTCCTGTGACATCTGACAGCAGTGGTGGGTGGGCGTGAGGTGAGATGGCATGGTTGATGGCCAGGCCCAGAGGTTAGTCCCTAGTTTATACTTCTGGGAGAAGAATTTTCAGAACTTTAGGATTGTGATTATGTGTCTCAGGCTGATGCAGGCATCATCTTCCTCTCAGGGAACAGTCAAAGTTTAAAATGCAGGGCTAAACAAGATGGAGGCTTGGTGGAAAGGACATGGTTGCTTCTAACTTGAAGAGGAGGTCTCTTCCCAGAAGTGGTTTGGAAACTGGCTTATACAGGAATTCATGTTTTATGAGCTGTCCTCTCAGAATGCAAGTTTGTGCCTGGCAGAGGGATGAGAGGCTGTAACAGAAAATGCCCTACCCGAGCCAGTATACTTCAATTTCTTAGTTGCCCGGGTAATAGGTCCTGTTCCAGTTCCAGTTGCTTCTGGTCCCTTAGAAATAGCTGGTCACTGTGATGCATAGCTGGTCACTATGATGCACACTGCATAAACTAATCCTCAATCAACAAGCCATTCTAATTCTGTACTTCTTGCTTGCTTATCCCATATAAGCCCTAGACAACTGGAGATCAGGGCTTGATATTCTGGGAATGATCCCGATCAGTGCCCATTGATGTATATATTTCTGTCTCCAAATCCTGGGTGTCATTTTGGTGTTTCTGCTTGCCACTGCAAGGCAAGAGTCACAGTTGCTCCAGTGATGGCAACGGAGGGAACATTTGAAAGAAGAGAGTTCATTCCATTGTCTACCAGGATGTCACAGATTTGCCCCAAACTTTTACAATGATTATGGGTTCTAATTTGAACCATTAATCAATAACCATTATTCAATTGATTAATGGTTCCAATTTGATAGAGCTCAGTCTGCCCTATCTATTCAGGTCTGACAGGGCACAACTCATTTGTCAGGGCTGACAGTTCAATTTTTGCTTAGTTAAAATGTGGAATTTGGAAGGAATTGTTGACAGATATCTGAAGTGGGCATTAGATAATGCTATCTGACCAGGGTAGGTGTAACCATGAAGCAAAAGGTTCAGTGGGAGGGCCTCTGTGACTGAATGCAGGCAATCACTAGCTGGAACCAGTTCAATTTGCTGAAAGTAGATGAGTTAGGAGCAGGGAGTGAATCTATTGGTGTTGACAGCAATTGTAGCAGCCAATGAGGGTGCCAAAGCAGAATTCTCAGGAAGAATAGGCCTCTTTTTCCTTTTTTTCTTTGAGACAAAGGGAAAAGTTTGGTTTCATTTTTAACTTTGTAAAAGCTCTTTTTCCTGCAGTCAGGGGCTGTGGGTTTTGACTAATTAATTCCCATTTATGACTTCCTACATGTGTGTTCTGTTCCCTTAAATGATGGTGCAACAGACAAAGCATGAGTGTCCCTCAGACAGACCATTCAGATGCATGCTTAGCTGTGCTCCTTGCTGGGAGTTAGATGTCACTTAGCTAAGGAGGGTGCAAGACATCTCTTATGACATATGTTGATTGCAATGGAATCATAGGTGAGGCCCAAACAGTCAGTAGGACCAGTGCTTTTCAGTCTTGGTGCACAGATGGAGCAGCCTATTGCTTACTCTGTCTTTCCTCTCACTCACACAATCATTCAGCAGGTACTCAGAAGTTAAACATTGCAACTCCTTCCCTCAAGGATGGTCTTAACTAATAGGAGTTGATCAAGCTCTTTTTCTGCTTCAATTGAGCAGGAATGACAGACTGACTACCTGGGGTGCCCCTAGGGGTCTTACCAGAATCAGGCAGGTAGGCAGACAGACAGATAGAAAAACAGATGTGTTCTCCTCAGGGACTCACAAGAATCTCAAGGGTGAGCCTTCTTATTGGGATCTGGAGAAGTCCTTCCTCCATCCCCAAGGGCCGTGACTGGTGACCAAAGAGATCAGTATGGTCTGAATTCCCAGCCAGTGCACCAGATGCAACAGCAAGCAGAAACAGTGAAACAGCACCCAGGATTTGGAGGCAGATTTATTTACATCAATGGGCTCAGATAGGGATCATTCTCAGAATATCAGGCCCTGATCTCTAGTGGTGTAGGGTTTATATGGGATAAGCAAGACACAGTGTGCATCATAGCGACCAACTATGCATCACAGTGATCAGCTGTTTCTAAGAGCCCAGAAGCAACTGGAACTGGAACAGGAGCTATTACCTGGGCAACTAAGAAACTGAAGTATACTGGCTGGGGTAGGGCATTTTCTGTTACAGAATGACTGTGTCATTAACAGCTACTGAAGACAGATGGCCTAGCCTCAAATCTGGGGTCTTCCCCCTCCTTCCTGTGTGACCTTGGGAATCTTACCTGAGTGTTTAGTACCTCCATTTTCTGTCTGAGGATGGGTGACCATGAGACTGAGCTGAGCTACGTTTGTAAAGTGCATAGGACAGTGACTGGTGTCCAGTGGATCTATTTGTGATGTGCAACACAAGGATGATGGCACTCCTCCTGTTGTGCCTCACAAATGCACCTCACACTGAGATGTGCTGCCTTACTGCATCCCCAGGAGAAGTAGAGAAGCTGTGCTTACCACAGAGGGTGTGGGCTTGCTGGCTGCATGTTTTGGTCTGACCCATGAGATCCTCCTGAGTTCCCTGGCTTCTGATCCTGGCACAAGTATGAAAACTACCCATCTGCTGTGCTTTCAACTGCCACTATTTTCTGATTTTGCTGCTCCAAATAGTGGCATTTTAATCATTCTGCCCTCAGCAAGTAATGTCCTTTAAATTAGCATTAAGAATTCATTCTTTTGATTTATCCTTCCTGAATCAAGCTAATTAACTATCAGCTGAGAGCCCTTTAAATTATAATCTGAATGTGTTACACTTCCTAATTTATAATGGCTCATCTTGGCAAATTGAAAAATACAAAACAGAGTGAGTGAATTAGTGTTGATTAGGGAGGCAACACGGAATAGATGCTGGTCAGCCTTTGAAGTGTGCTGGGGAGGCCATTGCTCAGGCTTTGTCGCTGGACAAAGGGATTGACCGTGTGACCACGTTGGCCATAAGAAAGGGGCCACAGAGCATGCTGGGAACAGCACTGCAGAGGATACTCTGTACTGTACATCACACACATCACCTGTGTGGTGTTACAGGAGTCCTGGACATCAAGTCAGTGTCAGAGCCTGAAATTCTTCACCTTTCTTTTCTAGAAATTCCCTTTCATATTTCCAATCTGCAAACGTTTCCTGGATGCCTCTATGTACAAGGCCCTATACAGACATAGAGTGAAATAAAAGGATCAGTGCCCCAAGAACCTATATCATAGAGCAGAGCTTCCTGTATAACCTTCTGGAAGGACAGAGATATTCCAGGTCAGCCACCTGACACACTTCTCACATGTGCACACTCAACACTGGAATGCAACCCATGGGATCCAGGGACAGAATTTTTAAATTCCTTTATGGTTAAATTGCTAAATATGGCTCCTAGTTGTTGTTTTGGATATCTCAGGTGAGGGAGGCAAGAGAATCTAAGCTCTTTACATTTATTATTTAAGATTTTCCGAAGTTTGTCCATCAGCATTTCTTTCCTGTCATACCATCATTTGTCCTTGTCTCTGTCTCTCTCACACACCCCAGTTTATTCTCTATGCAGAATAACATATATCAGCTGATTTTCTTTATCATTTACCCATTCATTAACTTGCAGATATGGAGCACATAAGAGTTTCTGGAGTAAAGGGAAGACCACTGCATAATCAAAGTTAAAATTTTATAATGAAATGGAAAAAATAGTTACATATGAACTATAGAAAAGTAAATCATGCTTGTATCTGGTAATTTGAGCAACTTATGTGAGGACAACAATTTGCAGTATAACGTGCATTGGTGAATTTCTACAATCCTGCCTAGTGACACTATGTATTGCCTCTAACATTTTTTTAAATTATTTTCTTATTCCCTTTAATGATTTGATCAATCTTCTATTCTTACTTCTGATAATCTGAGCAACTTCATTGAAGATAACAATATGTAATATAACAACCACTGTTAATCTCTATCATTTCTTTTGAAGCCCTGTATCATTTTTTTTATTATTTTAAAAATAAAAGGTGAAAAATACTAACAGACAGACAACATTTTACAAAATAGCAAAGGATCAGTTCAGATAGTACAGAGTTACAAACAGAGTGGTAGGGAATTAACAATGCTTTTTGTATTACATATTGATACCTTCAAAGTGGTTTCTCAAGAAAACAGATATAGACATACAAAGCTGATC
>NW_004955496.1:7197496-7218195 GCF_000276665.1 Chinchilla lanigera | reverse complement strand
AAAAAAAAAAAAAAAAAAAAAGGAAACGTAAATCTGAGGGAGACCTTGGGACAAGAGTAATTCTCAAAAGAAACCTCCAGTCATACCCCAGGGGAGGCATCATTTTTAGGAAGGAATAAGAGAGACACCACAAGATTTCATGTTCAGGCACATGTCGATTTGAAGGTATTAAAAGCAATTGCACTACAAGTTTGAAGGGCTCTTTCACTGCACACAAGCTCTCATATGTAATGATTATCTCAGCAAACATCAAAGGTTCCCTGGGTGCCTGGGCTGAGCCTTTGTAGATCTACAAGTGTCCCTGAGGCTACTACAGAGTTGCTGACACAGTTGCTGGTTGTGGATATTAGACAAAAGGATTTGAATATTACTCTTAAATGTAAACAAAGATAAAAACTGATTTTGTTCACAGTTTTAAAATCACTGTGAATAAGCAAAAAAACATTCAAAGTACAGTAATATTGGGACTCATTTTTCAGGACATAAGTAAGAGAGTTTTGTTTTTCAAATTCAAATCTACATAATCCAGTGGGAAATTTTGGCAAGTAAGGTGTAAATTACATAGGAATTTGTAAACTGATCCCCTTTTTGAATAATTTTATATTCATCAAAGATGGGTTTGAGAGTTTATCATTTTCTTCTGAGGCATTAAGTTATGTTCCCTCATACACCCCATCTTTTTATGCTGACTTGAACAATGCCACTATTGCCACCTATAGGTCAAAATTATTTTGGGGGTTGTTTTTTGTGATCAAGATAAGATGGAATTAACAACCACTGGAGACTTGATCATTCTGAGTAGTTGAACTTGCTGGCAACATGGGAGTCATGGTTTTTGCACTTGTTTTGGATTCCATTTTAGGAATTTTGCATGGAAAGCTTTTTGTAAAGATACTATAAAGAAGCCTGACTTCTTAGCCACTACACTGAAAATAATGAACATCTTTGATGACTGAGGGTGACTGTTAAAAGTTTATGTCTAGATGGTCCCCTGAAGCCTCATGCAGTTATGGGGGAGAGGTATTTTTTGAGGTAATTGAATCTAGAGTTTGTGACCAATTCATAGTGCAATAATGGGATTAAGGGTGCTGAGATTAAAGCTGGGTGACTTGATCAAGACACTGATTGGAGTGGCACTGCCCTAATCTCAGTAGTTTGGATAAGATAAAAGGGGCAGAGAGAGGCTTGTTTCTCTTCTCACCATTTGTTGCTTTTGCTGTCTTCTGCCACATGAGCTGTTGCCCCTCTGCTATGTGCCACCCTGTCTTGGAGCCAGCCAATTATGGACTGAAACCTAGGGGCTTGTCTCACACTCTCTTATTACTTTTGCAGTTTTCCACTGCCATTAACGGTTGCCCACTGCCTTTGAGCCAGCTGATTATGGACTGAAACGTCTATAAACTGTAAGCTGAATAAAGCTTTCCTCCTTAACTTTTGGTGTCAGGTATTTTGGCTCAGCAATGAGAAAAGAAAGACAATGACCATCATCAGTATGAATTATTATGGTAGCTAACCAGTACTTCTCACGTGTGAATGTAGCACTGGGTAGAACTACATCACAGTCCCCTTGGGAATTTCACTCAGTGGAAGCTCCAGACACCTGGCCAGACTCCTCTCTCAGTCCTCCCTGACCACAGGATTGAACTGCTCTCCTTGGTGATTCCCCTTCCTCCATAGGTGCCACTCAGGTCTCTGTTGGTTATAAACCAACCACTACCCTAAGGTTGCTTGCAAAAATAAGGGTAATTTGCAACTGAATGTGTGCCTACTGAATGAACGCATACATATCACTTTGGGGATTTTACGACTCTGATTTTGTGTCCTCCCATAAAGGATTTGTAATTTGTGTCCTGAGGCTCAGCTGTACTCATAAGCAGAGAAATTACTGAATTACATCTCTAGGTAGGTAACTTGTTAACAAATTCCAATTATTTGAGTGACCCCTGATGTTATCTTCTCAGTATTTTCATTACCATACTTCTCATCATTTGCATGTCTTCTCATTATTAATAACTTCCCTCAGCCTTAACCTTAGGTTTACCATTATATGTGATTTTTTGGCAGTAAATCATCAATTTTAAAAAAGATTTTATCAAAAATATTCAAAACTTTGTTACCCACAGATCTTTTAATTCCTGTTTACATATTCTATGTAACAGTTAATAAAAACATTATTTTTCTTCAAATTGGCCAAATGTATTATTTTGTGACAAATCTAGTGATCTTCAATTAGAACATTACTTTCTAATTTTTAACTCCATATGTAAATTACATCTGGATATCTGGTAGGCTTTCAAAAACTAAATGATTTCCAAACATCCTAATTAGAAGTATCTTATGAGAGCAGTTTGGACACAACTTTTGACAATATTTTAGCACTGCAAAGAAATGTGAAGGAGCCCTTCTTGTCTGTTATCTATTACAGACAGCAACATTCATCCATAAAATTCTAAATTATAACTTTTCTGGAAAAAAGCCCCACTTACACATCCATTATCCTTATTTAGAAAAGTTGCTTTTTATTATCTCTCTAAATCAAATGTTTGTCTATCATTAAAATGAACAACAGATAGCAAACTAAGTAAAGAGACATTAAATAAGGTGGGAGAGGTCCAGAAAGTACCAGTTCATTTTAGAAACAGCCCTGGACAAATACGGTTTCTTCGCACACTCAATAAAGACACATTCCATGGTGGAATGACTGTGGGAAACCCCTCGTGTTACGACGATGTCTTCAATACTCCTACTATATTTTCCTTTATTATATTAACTACTGACAGCTCTACAATGAAGAAATGAGTACCATTTTGACCCAAACTTCCCAAGTGAACTGAAGCTTGGAATCTCTTCCTCTCTGCACACCATCTATGTCCCACTGACACACAGTCCCCTAACAAGTGTTCTGGACACCAGTGAGCCTCATAAGACATTGCTCTTGCCCTCTTTCCAATCCCATGAGAAATCTGCACATTTCCAAATCACGTACATCTGCCTCAATAAATGTGGTGCTGACTTGTGCCACATCTGAGCAGGACACTTAAGGCTACTGTGCAGCTTGCCACCTCTCAGTTACTTTTCTTTTTGCTGATACAAAATACTCAACACCCAGTGTTAAAGGAGGAAAAGTGTATTTGGCCTTCAGTTAGTAGAGATTTTAGTCCATAGTTGGTTGGCACCAAGGCAGAGTGGCATCACAGCAGAGAAGCAGTCCATAGCAAGCAGGCGAGCAAGAGCAAGCAAGGGATGACCACAGCTTTTCTATCACTTATGTCTTAACCAGGCTACTCAGAGCAGGTAGCACACACACCCTTAATCCAATGCCCCTGAGCCTGGCACCACACCATGAATCAATCCCAGTGTCACACACTCTAGATCCAGCCACCTCTGAAAATGTCCCACCTATAACCATGCTAGGCTTTGGAGCAACATCTAGACACAAGTCATAACACCACCTTTTCCCTCTTCCACTGCAAGGAGACCACCACATGTGTCATCGTGGATTCTGGGCCTCCTGGGCCATAGTGCTGTGGTAAGCACCCCCACAGGAGGTGAGCAGGTCGGGATGTGTCTGCGACTTTCTTGGACCAATCCTTTGAGGTCTGGGCTGATCTGTTTGGGCAGCTGAACTTAGCTCATTCTGAATGATAGACTGTACCATGTCGAGAAGAAAACACCTTTTAAAAATGTAAGTGAGAGTCATAAAATTTCCAAAATGAGCCAGTGTTCCAGAAATTAATTTGTAGTCATTTATATCCTGTAGAAGTTTGGCTGTCTTTAAATCTCACAGATACTTTACCAAAGGAAAGTAGGACCCATCAGGAACATTTATTTAATGATATCCAATCAAGGTGAGGGCCTCATTTATGATTGGACTGAAACGCCTTGAGTGCAAGCAGTATTACATCACCAGAGTAGTAGTCACACACACGGCCGGCTCCTGTGTGTCCCCACCAAGGCAGCCCCACACCCACTACCCTGCCCTCTCACAAGATGAAAAGTTCATACTGTGTACAACGGTCCACACCTGTGAGAGGAAGCCAATGCCACTAGGTTTTTCTTGAAAAACTACTTCCCCTCATTTGCTTTCTGGGCATTGAGGGAAAGACTACATTCATATTTTTGTTATCTTTTTTTAAAAACAATTTGTGCTCCAGTCCCAAGTGGGAGTTCCAATTTCTCTGCTGAGTAAGTGATGAGAAAACGGCTTTCCTGAGTCAAGGCCTTGGGAGGAGAAGTTGACACTGTGTACAATGGTATAAAAGAGCTCTTCTTTCCCTCTTGGAATCAGGTTTCTGAACAAAGAGATTTTTCACATCAGTTTACACATATATTAGTTACTGACCTTTTCTAAAAATCATAATAAAAGAAAAATCAACATGAAATTATGTTCTGGTTGCCCAAACCACAGTTGTGTGTATTTTTCAAGCAACCTCAATCTTTAATCCTTTTAAGACTTTTATTTTTGGTCTCAGAACCCTGGAAAAACTGAATCAGTGACATATTTTAAATCAAACAAAAGGGTAAAAGTTTAAAGTACTAAAGTGGTCCTTGGATTTGTTCAGCCCTTCTGCAGAAACAATAACCTTGTAATCTTCTAGTGTGCATTTATTTCTTATTCAAGAGTCATGGAGTATCCACTGTGGACTAGGCACTGAGCATACAAAAAAAAAAAAAATCAGTCATGTTCTCTACATCTGAAATAATTCAAAATCTTTTTTTTTTTGAGACCAGGTCTTATTAGGCAGCCCAGACTGGCCTTGAACTCTCGGCCTCAGCCTCCTCAGTTCTGGGATTCTAGGCATGTGCTTCCAGGACTGGCCAATTCAAAATCTTGATCTGTACTTTAAATATGGTAGGCACTAGTTGTATGTCACTACTCAAATTTAATTTATTAATTAATTAAACTTTTAAATTCACTTAATAATACTAAATTTGAGCCCTTTCACCATAAAGGCCCATAGATCAATGGCTTCCAATAGGCTGTCCCATTTTTCCTGTTATTTATTTCCTGTCATATATCATATAAATTATTTTAAAATCTATCTCTATTTCATTTTGTTGGATCATCCCTTCTATACTATATATCCCATGAATTGAAGCTGGAGTTTGCTTCAGTTCATCAGCCCAGCATTAACATATATTCACTTGTATTTTCAAAGTATATGACCACGCTGTGTCTCTGCTTGTCATATGCTTTCGACTTTCCTATTTCAAGCACTTCCGCTTAGCAGATACTGTATTGAATAGCACAGATTTAGAACATTTCCAACACAACAGAAATTATTATGAAGTAGTGTGCATTCTAATATTAAAACTGATGTGCTTCTAAACTATACCAGGTGAGATTTAAAAATATGATGAATATTTAAATTGCTTTTAATGTATTACACTAAAAGACATATTGCCAGAAGTTCCCCTCAAAATCCTTCCCCTCTCTTCAAACACACTTATTGCATCCTTCATGCAACTTTCTGAAGCAGTTATGAAAGTCTCTTTTCCTGAGCGTCTTTAATTGCACTGTCCTGGCTACTTCAGTGTCCTGGATCAATTCAAAATGTTTACTTTCCATGGGCATTTTGACTGTGGGGAAGGGCCAGAAGTTGCACAGTGCCAAATCTGGTGAATAAGGTGGATAAGCACACAGCATCATGCTTTTATGAGCCTGCCTATCTGTTGGATGTCAGTATACAGCAGCAGTCACCTTAAAAACACTTGTGAAAGAGAACATCAAGGACTGCTTCAGAAAGTGGAAAGAATGATGGGGTAAATGTGTTCAAAGCAAAAGGGAGATTTTGAGGCATTTAATGGCAATATGTCTTACTATGATCACTGTTTAAAAATTTTAAACCCATACCACATGTTTGGTTAGCCCTTGTAACGGTAACAGTCTTGAGTAAGGAGTATGTAGAAATAGTAATATATACATTTGCTTGAGGGAGTAAGAACAGTGCAGAGATGATGAAGTATAAAATGTCTAGGAAAACAAACAAATCATGCTAGGCAGAAATGTCAACATGTGCCAAGTGTTGATTGGTTGACCCAATGTGTGTTTTCAGACTAGGAAGAAACAGCATGGCTAGTAAGGGATAGAAGGAGATGAAGAGTCCAGGCTTCACCAGGGGGTTAGATCTTATGTGGGTGGGTGCATTTTATTGAAAGTTATTAAACTGGTTCTTAAGGGAAGTTGAAAGCACATGTTAAGCATAGACATAGCACAGTAATATACTTTGAAAATACAACTGAACATCTGCTAATGCTGGGCTGGTAAACTGAAGCATATTTCGGCTTCAATTTGTGGAAATAATATAAAAGGGGTGATCCAACAAAAGGAAATAGAAGCATGGATTTAAAACTAATTTACATGACAATGCACAGGACATAAATAAGAGGAACAAATGGGACAGCATGGTGAAAGTCATGGTCTATGGGCCTTCACAGTGAAAGGACCCGGTGTCAGATGGGAACCAGACCTAGAGATAACGCTTGGGGCTAAGACCAGGGAGAAAAATCCAGCCATTTCCTGCCTTGTGAGTGCAGGTGAAATATCCCTGATGTCATGCAGGAGAGAAATAGCCAGGCAGAATGTTGGAATTTTTTGAGGGAAATAAATATTGACCTTGAATTTTAAACCCAGCTATACTATCATTTCAAAAGGCAATTGAAGTCTTAGTGGTTGATAACTCAGCTCACAGGTGCATGGGTTGATGACAATGTGAATTAAAAGACACACTGATCATTACTTTAGAAGTCCCTGGGTTTCTTCTAGAGTTATGAAAAAAATCAAGGAAAACAGAGATAGTTTTAGACGTTAAAATAAAGAGATTTACTATTCACCACCCATTTTCCAATATTAAAAATAAATTAAGGAATGTAATTAAACAAAAAAAGTTCAGTCTAACAGGATTGAAAAATGGTGTCCATAGAAATTGAAAAACAGGGAGCCAGGGATATAGCTCAGTGGCACAGCGTCAGCCTGGCAAGTGTGAAGTCCTGAGTTCAATTCCTGGTTCCTTAAAAAAAAAAAAAAAAAAAAAAAAGGAAGAAAAGAAATTGAAAAACAGGTTAGTAAGTTTAAGTAACTATTAGCAAAAAAACACAAACTGCAAGACAGCTCTAATTATTTCCTTAACTAGAAAAGAATATCTAGTATTTTGTGTTAAAAATAAAATTAAGGACAACTAGTTTCCAGTCTAGGAAGTATAAAGTTATAAAAGCCATTCTTCTGTTCTATAAGTAGAAAGTTATACATACTGAAAATCAGCATTTCTTCTCACATCTACCAGAAAATTGAGGGGTTTTTTTGTTTTTGCTTTTGTATTTGTTTTTGTTTTTTGTCTTTTTGAGACAGGGTCTTGCTCTGCAGTTCAGGCTGGCCTTGAACTCACTTTGTAGCCCAGGCTCATCTCAAACTTGCAGTGATCCTCCTGCCTCAGCCTCCCACATGCTGTATAGGTGCGCACCACCATGCCTGGCATGAAAATTGAGTTCTAAAACAAAACACCGCTTCTCTTCTAAAACTGCAGAAACAAGATAGGAATGATAAATAAAAACTTATTACATTGGAAAATTTATACATATTTATTAGCTTAATAAATAAAGTCATTATCAAAATTTTTACTCATGTATATATGACACTATCTGTAAAGTAGAATTCCAATCAAAATCTCACAGGGATTTTCACAGACTCCAATGAAAAATTTCTAATTAGTATAACATAATACATGTTGAAAAACAGCCTAGATCAGTTGAAAAAAAAAGTCAGTATGATTTTAGAGTGAAAGGTTTCAGTTTTTGTCCATTTAATATGATATTGGCTGTTGGCTTGTCATACGTGGCTTTTATCAGATTGAGGTAAAGACCATCTATTCCAATTTTCTGTAGGGTTTTTATCATGAATGGATACTGGACTTTGTCAGAAGCTTTTTCTGCATCTATTGAGGTGACCATGTGATTTTTGTCTTTGGCTGTGTTGATATGATTTTTTTTACATAATGGAGTACTACTATGCCTTAATGAAGGATAAAATTGAAACATTTATTATTAAATGGATGGATCTTGAAACCATACTCTTAAGTGAAATAAATCAGACATGTGTAAATATCGCATTGTCTCACTGGTGTGAAAAACTGAAGAACCAAATTGTACAAGAGATATGATGAAATGGGAAGAAATTGTTCAAAAAGAATGGTAAACTAGGAAAGGGGGATGGAAGAGAAAACAAATGAGAAAAGAAGGATAAAATGGAAACAAAGTTTTGTAAATAAGGAGGGGAAGAGGGGCTAAAAGGAGAGGAGAATGGGAGGGATAAAAGACAAATCAAGGTATATCACGTACAGGCACAGAATCCCTGTGATGAATGTGATCTCTGTACATACCTAAATTGTACCAATAAACTTAATTAAATTAAAAAAAGAAAAGAAAGTCCAGGTGGTTTCTTTCAATACTTTCAAGACTATGATATTTAAAACCGTATTTTTGACATAGTGGTAGACAAACTGATGAAATAATGTAGAAAACCTGAAAATACAAGGTATGATCGAAAAATACAGTGAACATTTAAGTGTACAGAAATAACTAAATGTACAGAACTAACTGCTTCTGAAAGTGGCAAAACAATGGGATAAGTGTGTTTGAACCAAAGGAAGCATCTTGAGGGGGATTCATGGTGGCATGTTTTTACTGTAAGAAATTTTTAAACTTTCTGTTCAAATGCTC
Source organism: Chinchilla lanigera (assembly GCF_000276665.1). Taxonomy (NCBI): domain Eukaryota; kingdom Metazoa; phylum Chordata; class Mammalia; order Rodentia; family Chinchillidae; genus Chinchilla; species Chinchilla lanigera. The sequence continues at coordinate 7,209,480 of NW_004955496.1, read as the reverse complement.
ACCATTTCTTTTGCTCACACCTTGGAAACCTATTTGAATAAGGAAATGTGATTTATGTGAATGAAGACTTTTAAATAATAAAGAATGGGTTGGCTATTTAACAGGCAGTGTTTGGACATCCGGATGTCTATATGAAAAATAAATATACTAGATCATTACAATATATTCCAAAATTACTCTAGTTAACCAGGTGAATCCACATGAAGAATTTCTTAGTCAGTATACATATATGTAAATCCAGGAGTTAAAGATGAGTAAAATTAGCAATCTTAAAATTATAAATATCTATAGAATAGATGCTTTTACAGAGAGAAGATATTTGTATTGCATGTAATTAGCAAAAGATTAGATTTCCCCAAATCCTATTGAGAATTCCTACAAATCAATAACATGACAGAAAATAAAAGACAGACGATACAAATAGGCTCTGCATACAAGATAGGACCTGAATGACTAAATAATGTACAAAAATTTTAACTTAATCTCAATAATAATCAAAAAGATGCAAATATGATACCATTGGTCAACATTTTTAAATGAAACTGCTGAGATGTTTGTGAATATCTGAAGAAACAATCTGACACAGCCACAGCAGAAAACACATGTCCACTAAATTTGTTGTAAATATGCATACCTAAAACCAGCAAAAATGTTTCTAAATACCGTGGTACTCAGTTCAGGACTACTTCTCTACATGAACAATTTGATTCTTAAACAGAAGTGTTTGGCAAATTTTGCTTCTGTTCAGGAACTCTCCATAGAGTGACTTTAATATTGTGAGGAAATTCAATTTTGTTCAAGACCAATTTTTGTCAGGACCAGAACTGAGGAAAGAGTTAAATTTGTGAATTGAGGCACCACTGTATATATTCTTAAGAATTTTTTTACACATGTACATAATGTCCACTAGTAGATTACATCTAATAGTGAATGTTTTAAACAATTCAAATGATGAATGGGGACTACTAGATCATATATTCCTCAGAGGATGCTATAGAAGAGAATTCTGTAGCCTCAGTGCACAGAGTAAAGGTTGTGTGAAAGAATGCACAGAGTGAATATGCAGTCTGTCTTTGGGCAATTAACATTCAGGTAGCAAATGACAAGATATTGATAGGTAGCTAATGAAACCCTCAAGCCTGCTGATCACATCTGCACTCGTTTTTTGAAGTGTGCAAGGGTAATTCCATGGATACAAGAAAAAAAGTCTTTAGTGCACTACCATGTGGCCTCAGATCTTCCAGCGGCACCTGTCTTTCTGCAGTAAATTGTAGGGAAAATGTCAGATTTTCCCTCCCAGATCTCTAGGGTGAGTACCCCAACTGAAGACATAATTGCTAATCAAAGAGTTCAATTTTGCACAACCTTCTTTCAACTTTGATTTTATTGTGCATTAAAGTTCTGCTTCACTACATCCTTACCTGGCAAATGTCTTCATTCCTGCTACAATTTAACAAAGAATGTAAAGCTCTTTTTCATGGAAGTATTGCACTGTAAGACCTTTGACCCTATCATTGATTCTAATATTGGAATAAGAAAAAGCACTCATCAAGAAATATGAAAGACCTGATTCTACTTACACACATAGCTTTGCCTGGGAAAAAATTTACATCCTACCACTAACTTGAGTTCATTTCTACATTTAGATTGGATAACACTTTCCCCTTTGTGACTAAAAGAAAATGGAGAAGTAGCTTTCTCGCTTTCCATTGTGAATAAATCATATTAAAAATATACCCAAAAGCTCTCTCATTCTTCTTCTTCCTCTTTCTCCTCTCCTCTTTCCTTCTCCCTCTCTGCTTGCCTTCCTGTCTTTTTTTCTAGTAAACTTGACTATCTGATAGGAGGAATATGCAGGCGTCATGTTTGTGACGGTATGAGGACTTCAGGATAGATTTGCATAATCAGATTGTGTAGAGTTTCCTCTTTCTTAACAGCTCTGTATGTCTGAATTTCCAGCGTAAATATTTGCAACAGTAATTCCCTGGATACAAGAAAAAAGGTCACTGGTGCACTGTCACCTGACTCAGGTCAAGGTCTCCATCCATATGACACAGTGACTTAGTTACTTATCCCAGAGTTTCACTATTAATTCACATAATGCCGTGAGGTCTGAGTTACTCATCTATCATGTTTTTACTCAGTTCTTCTGCCATTGGGTAGCCTGGATCAGTTAAGTCTTCCCATCTGACCTGAAAGAGCTATGAACAACCAAACCAAGATATGGAGAGGAAAAGGGGTTGTTGTCATCCAAAATCATTATGGTTTTCTGTGAATGCACAGAGAGAAGATATTGGGTCATATATTCTCAAGTTGGTCATCTTCAAAATTCAGTTCAGAAGTAAGACAGTACAGAGTAAGACTAAGATCCAATTCTTGAGAAATGAATCTGCTGGGAACAAAATAGAAAGCAGGAAGTGACCCAAGCAGAAAGGACTGGATTCTGTAAGGGATTACCTAGCATGTTACCTGTTTGAGTTAGCACAAATTAAAATTCGCTGCTGTAATGACTACCCATAATCTCAGTGGCCTTGCAGACAGAGAGACAGACAGACAGACAGAAAGACAGAGGCACAGATGCAGAGACAGACAGAGACAGAGAGACAGAAAGATCATTCAAGTTGTGTGGGAGACCAGACCTGTGAGTAGTTCACCTGATAAAGCCCCACATTACTGTGATGGAGGCTGGCAAGTTGCCTCTCTATTCCTAAGAAGAGGAGATAGCTTGTGAGTGTCTCTAAGGCCTTCTACGCAGTGATTTCTGTGTGGCCAATAAAGATTGTTCCACATGGCTGGTGCAAGCCTAAAAACTTCTCATTGTCTCTATCAACAAAAAACTGGCAGCTCAGATGATATGAGTCAAGTTGACTACATCTAGCTGTTGCTTGAAGTTTGAGCGTATGGATTCTGAGGCCTATCCTATCCTCTGAAGTTAATTTCAGAAATCTAGGTCACGAAGTGAGTTACCAGCAAAAAGTCACATTTTCTCCCATGCCTGTTGTGATGCTGTGGCCTGGTTTAAAATGCTGGCCTCCGAGACACGCTGCCCAGCTCATGTCCTACATTGCTATCTGTGTGATTTGAACAAAGAGCCTCATTTTCTTTCTCTGTAACTTTGGAGGAATATCCTTAACTTCCCGGGACCTTGAGGGAATAAACTTGAAACTCTGTGAATGGCACTTAGCACAGTGCCTAATTTCTGAGAAACTGTAGTCACAGCACCATCATCATCACCACCACCAGCATCATCAATACTTGCCAGTGTTGGATCACCCAATGACTGTACATTGGCTCCTGGGTCCTCAGTACCCAGATGATTATCAGGATCATTCTTTGAGCATGTCTGAGAAAGATGTCCTCTAGCTTTAGCTGAGTAACAGACAATCTAGAAGTAAGACTGGGAGAACTTGTGACCAAGGAGAGCCTTGCAACATAAGCATTCTTGAGCTACTCAAGCCAAAAGCCAACAAACAATCCTGGGCAAGAGAAGACAACCCAGCACCAATTCCAGCATTCATAGTTAAATGCCAGTGTCTGAAGAGACTGCTGAGTCTAGGTAGATCAGGATGGGAGAGAATCCAGAGAAAGACAGCTTGCGACCATTCCTAGTCATGTGTCCAAAGATGTATAGACACCATGGCCCTGTTGCAGTAGAGTACATGGGTGGAGCAAAGGAGCAGGAAGAGGAGAAGAGGAAGAGAAAGGAAGGAGGAAGAGGAGGAGGAGAGGAAGAGGAAGGAGTGAAGGGGAGAAGAGATTAATATAAGAGACAACAACAGTCAAAAGGACAGCCTTGCACAGACTGAAGCCATCTTCATTTCACATATGGTTCACTGCAGTCTTACCTTTGATACCCCACACCCTGCCATTCTACTTCTCTGCAAATCTGACCTTGCCTTTCTCTTATCAGTGAGCTCCTCTCTACCTCAGCTCTGGGATGATTTTCCCCTGCATTGCCCATGTTACTTCGAGGTTCATTCGCTACTAGCACTTGGACTTGTCATTTCTTGGTTCCTGTTATCCACTGGTTTACTGACTTATGTCCCATAATCACTTTCCAAAACCATTTATGCCCCTTGAAATGCTACTGGTTTATCATAGCTTGGACTTTCAGGGTCTGACTAGTCTGACTACCATTTGAGGGCTAGTCTACCTCTGCAAATATTTGGCAAATCCTCTCTTGAAGGAAGACAAATCACATAAAAATAATGTTAAATCAAGAGCTCAATCAAGTAGAAGAATTTTGTTGAAGCTTGTTAGGTTTTTGTTTGTTTTTGTAATTTGAAGTGTTTTTTTACATGCTCTGGCATCTCCAAAAGTAATTATTTGCATATATTTATTAAAAAATTCTTCACATTAAGCACTCATTTTCACATTCTGTATCACTACAGAATGGTGGATTTCAGACTAGCCCCAGGTTCTCCATGCAAGCATCTCCCATATTTCTGTTGTATACAAAGCGGACATGGGTTTCCTCTTCAGGCAGTCTGATGCTATGCTGTGAAGAAGAAAATGCTGCTTATTGGAGTATTCTTAGCAACTTTAGCTTTACACATTTCCACCAGAGAGAATAACATACTTGCTCCCTATTTCCAGGTTAAAAGCAAGGTTTATTTTCTCTTGGGATATGGGGACTAGGAGGACACTGTGCTCACAAGTTCTTTCTTTGAGTAATGACTCCCTTTTTTTCTTTTAAATTTCCTATTTTTTTAAACATTTTTTTGTCTTTTTGAGACAAGACCTTACTATTGAGTTCAGGCTGGTCTTGAACTCACTTTGCAGCCCAGGCTGGCCTTGAACTCGCAAAGATGCTCTTGCCTCAGTCTCCCTAGTGCTGGGATTACAGACATGCATCACCAAGCCTGGCTAAAATTCCTATTTATTTTAACTAACATAAAATTTTACGTATTTCTGGGGTGCCATGTGATGTTTTGATATATGTGTAATGTTTAAATCAGAGTAATCAAATCTATATCTTCAAACTTCTATCATTTCTTTGTGATGCAGTCGTTCAGATTGTTTCTTCTAACTTTTTTGAATTGGACAGTACATTATAAATATGCACGCCCTACTCTCCAAAAACAAAAATAACTCATTTCTTCTGCCTGACTGTAACTTAGTATTTTTTGATGAACCTTTTCCCATATATTCCTCCCCACTTCTGTGTAAAACACGAGGAGCCATTAATCTACTCTCAAATGAGATTGTCTTCGATTCCATCTGTATGATATCACACAGGGTTTTTCTTTCTGTGCCTAGCTTATTTCCTGTAAGACCTCCATTTTCATTCATGTTGCTCTGCTAATTGAGTTTCATTCCTTTTACGACTTGAGTCCTCCACTGTGTATCTATACCATGTTTTCTTTTTCATTTATCAGCTCATGGACACTTGGGTTGTTTCCATTTCTTGGATATTATGAATTCTGCTATAGTAAACATGGGAGGACAGATAGTTCTTCAACATACCAACTTTATTTCTTTTGGATGTATTCCCAGTTTGGGAATGCTGGGTCACATAACAGTTCTACTTTTAATGTTTTTGAGAAACCACCTACTGTTCTACATAGTGACTGTACTGATTTACCTCCCCAGTAACAGTGTACCTGGCTGCCTCTTCTCCCCTTCCACCAGGAACTTGCTGTCTTGGTCTTCTCCATAGCCACCCTTCTCATTGGCATGAAATGTTGTGTCTCGTGAACTTGCATCACCCTGATGACTGGGATGAGAAGTACTTTTTCATACACCTGCTTGCCATTGTACATCTTCTCTGAGAGACCTCTGTTTAGGTTGAGTACTCATCTTTTAATTGGATTTTTTGAGGTTTTAGGGTTCTATGTTCTGTGTATTCATCTCTTGTCAGACACATTGTCTGCAGATACTTTCTACCATTCTGTAGATTGTCTTTTCACTCTGATGATTGCTTACTCTGCTTTCTAGAAGATTCTTATTTGATATAACTCCATATGTCTAATTTTTTCTTTTTTCCCCTCTGTTTTTGGCTTTTAACCTAGAAGTTCTGTCCACTATACTGTCTTTTCACCTGAAGCATGTCACTAAGATTTCTTTTAGTAAGAAAGATATTACATGTAAGTCAGTATCCTACTTTGTGTTAATATTTTGTACATGATAAGAAACAGGGATCTAGTTTTATTCTTCTTAATTTGGGTATAGTTTTCTAGCCCTGTTTTTTTTTTTTTTTTTTTTTTTTTTACAAGACTGTTCTACCTGCAACTTTATTTACATCTTTGTGTAAGATCAGCCTGCTGTTGATGCTTGAGCTTACTTTTAGACTTTCTATCCTGTGTGTGTCTGTTTTATGCCAATATTGTGCTGTTTCAACAATTATTATGTTGAGATATATTTTGATTTAGTCTTTTCGTATGATGAATTCTTCTTGCTCAAATGGGCTTTCACTTTTCAGAGTGTTCTTAAAATAATTTTATTTTTTTCATGCATGTTAGTATACCATGATAATAAGGTTTGTCTTGGGAAGTTGGTATGTGCATTTAATATATCTTAATCAATTTCAAACTCCTTGCCCTGTCTCCTTTCCCTCTTCCAACTCCTGCTTCTCCTTTTTTCCTGTCTCTGAAAGTCTCCTTCTTAGTTTCCTGTCCTCTCTCTGTTTTATTTTAGTTATTTATTAATGTATATATTTTTAGGTTTCCCATATAACAGGAAACATTTAATTTCTGAAGCTGGCTAATTTTCTCTGTGATTGAGCTGTTCACTGCAGAAAGTGGAGTGTTAAAGTGTCCTACTTCTATTGTATTAGGTTTATCTCTTCTTTTAGAGTGATTAATATTTGTTTTACATATTTAGCTGCTTTGGTATTAGGGATATATGTATGTCCAGAATGTTCTCTTACTGAATTAACCATTTTGTTTGGAAAATATTTGATTTTTATCCCTTTGAATAGTTTCTTCTTCTTTGGTATGTTCAACTTCCTCTTGATCCAAGCATTTTAATGCAATTCCAAAGTCCTTATAAGTTTTCCTCATTTCTCTTAATTCTTTTCTTCTCCTATGACTGTGTATTATTTTTAAATAATCTTTCTTTGAGTTTACTGGTTCTTCCTTCTATTTAATCTATTTTACTATATTCCTGCTTTCTATCTCATTCTTCATTTGTTTAGTGTAATTTTCAGCTCAAGACTTCTATTTGATTTTTTGAAATTTTTTCAGTCTATTAAGTGTCTCTGATCAAGTTCTGCATTATTTCTCTGTGTGTTCTTGAAGTTTGTATAGTTTCCTTAAAACAACTATTTTAAATCTTCTGCTTCCTAGTTCACACCTTTGACTTGCTATCTTGGTGGTTTCTGGCACCTTATTTTATCTGTCTGGTAGGGTCACTGTTCCCTGAAAGTTCTTGATGTTAGTTGGCATATGACCACATCTATGTACTGAAGAAGTGGGGTATTCCCAATTTTGCAGTTGGTCTTTTTTGTGCCTTTATTTCCATAAATTATAAATTGGATGCTTATTTTCTCTGAGGCTAACATTACCTCCACTATGTCAACACCAACTGGTATACTAAGTTCAGGTTTGCCATAAGTTGGCAGTTGATGTGTTGCCAACATTTCAGCGCTAGGAATACCTCAGGCCCACATTTGTGCCAAGTCTACTGTTGACACGTTTTCCTGGATGTGATGGAGAATATGTAAAAGAGAAAGTCCAACCCCAGAAGCCTGACTCTGGTACCTGTGCAGGCCCAGACACCTTGACTAGGGTCACTGGCCTGTAGTTAAACACCACAAAACTCTGCCCAAAGTTTGTATTATTTAAATATTTTTAAGAAAGTTAGCAATACAGGCTTGAATTTCCTCTGATGACATATAACTTTAATGCCCTAATATCAGAAAAGTCATGTTACATCCCTGAGAAAATAGTCCTGTGTTTTTGATAAATACTTGTGATTGTGAATATTTTAGCGACATAAAGAAAATCCTTCATGCCTCCTCTGGAATTCTGTCCTCCCTTGTTCCAAAATGTATAATGAAGAAAGATGAACAAATAAGTGTGCTTCAAATAATTATTTTTTCCCACAAACTCTGCTGAACACCAGGGTGATTTGAGTTAGCATTGCCATTGGAACTTTGAAGGTATTTGAGGATTTATGGAATTGGTGAGTAATATGAATGTCAGTCCTAAGAGCTGCAACAAGGCACAGGTTTCTCATAAGTTAAAGCTCAAAGATATAAACTATCCTCAACTTCCCCATAGTGGTGCAGGCTGAGAAAATAAGATTCCTTATCCCACAAAAGCATTTTCACTGAGATTACACTCTCTGCATCTTATTCTTTGTGTTTCTTTCCCAAATTTTCTCCCTCCTTACTCTAGCTCTGTCTTTCTGGACAGCAGTCTTTCAAAGTCTTGAGTATGTGATCAATCCAGGTGAGCATGAGTCTACACTGTGAAATTCTACTTGGTTTCCCCAGTGAGATGTTTGGTCTCTTTTTGCTTAGCCACTTAATATTCCTCATCATGTCCTGGCTCCTTAGCAAGCTCACTCTGCTGTCTGGCAAAGCCATCCAAACACTCTCACATATAGGAAGGAGTAACTCATCAGTGATTGATATTTCTTTAAATTGTCCAGCTTTTGAAGCCTCACCTACAGATTTTCTTTTAGCTAAATTTTGTAAATGGAATCACTAAAATAAAATCAAGAAGGGACATTATGTGTCTTTCACTGCAAGCCTTCAGGTGACTCAGGTCTAGAGAAGGAGCCCAGCACCTCTTCAGTTACCTGAGCCAGGGCCAGAACAAAAGTCCCCTTCTCATCTGTGGCTTCCAGACACACACTGATTCCCAGCCTCCCTATCTCTGTCCTGCTTGTTGTGCTCTTGTCACAGGAAACATAAGGTGCCTGGCTAGGTCTTTTGATCTTATGTATCTGTGAATAACTTCATTTCATAATTTTGGACATTTATGCCTCTGTGGATTAATCCACCTGCTAATGTGCTGGGAAGTCTAGAATCAGAAACAATAGTTCCATTTCCTGCTGTTATAGTTGGAAAACATTTGAGTCTTTTATGGTTTACTAAACATAAGCCATGATTCCTGGCTCTCACTTGGGGTAGGGAGGAAGCAGCTTCATTCTACAAGGTTGACATCAAATGGCACCAGATGTCTGATCAAACTTCACTGCTTTCAACTGTCCTCACCAAGCTGACCACCAAATGTTGTCTTGGGTTAGTATCTGCAGTAGAAAACAGCAACGCAAGGATTTGTGTTCAGAGATTTAGCACAGAGGGCTTCCATGAGAAACTTGGGATGAAGGAAGGAAGGAGGTGAAGGAGGGGAGACTAGCAGGGGTCAAGCATAGGTCAAATCTCACCCTCTGCCTACTTTCACAAGGAACTCTGAATTCTCAATCCCATCTTGGAAGAGGGTTGGTAAGATTTCATGATCTATGGCTATGCATTCTTGCCATAGGGCATCCCTGAGGCATGTGGCTCCCAGGATGGTGGCTGGCTGATCACATAGGCACCATGGCATGAGTCACCAAAGAAGCCTAGGTCAGTCTCTCAGAAATGAGCAGGTGAAGCCATGGGGACAGACACAGAGCATGGGCATCCTGCGTCATGCATTGTCACACTGTCTGTCCTAAGCAGACTGGACCAGAATGTCATTAGTCTTTGCAAACTCTCATCAAAAGCCAGGTCTTTGCTTTCTATCTTGAACAAACCTCCGTACCACCATATGTAGGGGTGAGATGTATGCATTCTCTCCTAGAATATACATATATATCACAGAATCATATGTATTTGTTAAAAAATATGTTTATACTAGTTAAACATTACTTTTATTTACTATCGTATTTTATCCATCCAAGAGTTTTCTCCTGTGATTCAGTTCTTTCTTTAAATCCTGACAACTCAATCAGAGTCCTCATGTTTTTCCTAGAACATAAAGGAACCCTAATTTTGCACATCTTCTAACTTAAAAAACACTAAAGAGATGAAAACGAGTTTTCTCCTTCACTAGGCAAGAAGTAGTCTTGTTTGTATTTGTCTACTTCTACTTTTGGCATGAAGTTAAAATGTTTTCTTCTCTTGAAAATAAATAAAATAAAAAATTGGAAGCAGTATTGGATCATCCTCACCTCACAGCTGGATCAACCTCACCTCTCTCCCCATGTTTTCCCCTTTAACTTTGTAACATTGTCATTTAAGGTAACCAACAGTGAGAATGGAAGGAGTTTAAGGGGAACAGATCACTTATGAAACAGTGCAGTGTTTATTTCCAATTTAAGGTTTCAGATCCTAAGGGTCTAAACTAAATATCCAAAGGAAAAGGCTGTACAGAAAGCACACATTTACTTGGGTCATGGGTACATGGATTAACTAAAAGGGCAAGTTTATTTTATCTGAAAATTGCATGCCCCCAATATGACTGAACCCATGTGTGCTGACCGGAAACTTTGTTGTTAGTTATAGCTATTGGATTCAATGATCACAGTATGCAATAAAGTTTCTAATGAATTAAATATATTTTGTTAGATCAATTACCCCACAGTTTAAGCCCCTAGGTGAAACATAATAGAGAGACGTCTTCGTTGGTAACAAATGCTGAGAATACCTTCATCTGTCTCCCACCCACCTCCAGGGGTGGCCAATGTAGAGGGACCACAATCTTGGTCTCTAGACTTAAATGTAAGCAAGCCTGAAATAGACATTTTCCAGTGCTACTAGCATTCACAGCTTGGTGTTCGGAGCTCCCACACATCACCACAGCATGTGTTCTGCCTAACAGTGCAAGGCTGGGGGTGCGTGGAGGCCAAAATCCACCTGCACCCAGGGGCCCAGTTGTGGCCTGAGCCTGCACCCCTACAAAGGGTGCTTCTCCCCAAGTAACAAGGCTAACAGCAGAGCTGTTCATGTTATTAAGTGATCTGACCAGATCTGCAAGGTTAGCCTTTAGCCCAGGAGGAATATTTTTAACGTTTTAGATACCCAATTATGAACAATTAGTTACATTGTTTTGAAAATACTTCAAACTTGTTTTCAAGATGCCAAAAGAAAATTGCATAGCTTGACACACACATAGATGCACAAATACATACAGAAAAATATAAGTATGTGTATACAAAAATATACTCAGCTAGAGAGTGTATTCAGATATGGGCAAAATATATATTCTTATATGGGTCAGGTAACTGAACTTAGCAGCCATGTTCCAGGACTAGACATTTCATCATATACCACAGCAGTAACTCCAAGGGTCAGAGAAAAGATAGCCTTTTAAAATTCTGTTATTTCCATAAATAAACTCAGTAACAAGGACAGTGTTTAAATGTTAGGACCCATACAAAATTATCTTTGTAGGTTCCAAAGTCCACCCAACTTTTTTGTACAAGGTATTTATGACCAGTGTTTTGTATTCATGAGCTCCAAATGTCACACTATAATTTTAATAAATCAATATAAACATCTAATCTAAAAATATCCAAGCTACCCTTCTGTGTCCTTGGGAAATTTGTACAGCTTCCGTAATTATGAAATATGTACAAGACAAGCCTATCAAGTAGGTACCTTTTCATTTTCCATTTTCTAATTCTTTCCACTGTTTTATTTACTAGAGTCTATTCCAAAAATACAACACTTGGTAAAAATGGTCCCATTTTGTTATCCAAAACTTTTTCTTCTTTGATAGAAAAAAATTTTAGTCTCTTGTTCATTACTCCACCAAATAATTAAGGATCAAAAACTTAACTCTTTTTTTCCTAACAAGGATACTTACCATCACCCAAGTAACAGTCACACAATCTCTGGATTTCACTCCCTTTCCCTATACCCTGCTGTGGCAGACTGACAACTGGTGATCAACTTGTAACACCCAGCTGAACTGAATCAGTATGGTGCTAGATGTAGAAGGACCACATGAAGATCCCTGCCAACAAAATAAAAAGAAGAACTGGAGAAGAAGAAGAAGGAGGAGGAGGAGGAGGAGAAGGAGGAGGAAGAGGAGAGGAGGAGGAGGGGA
>NW_004955496.1:7177353-7197396 GCF_000276665.1 Chinchilla lanigera | reverse complement strand
GGGAGGGGGAGGAATGACGGCAAGGAGGAGGAAAAGGAGGATGGCAAGGAGGGCGAGGAGGAGGAGGAGGAGAAGGAGGAGAAGGAGAAGGAGGAGAAGGAGAAGAAGAGGTGTTGTCAGGGGGCTGTTGGTTCTTCAGGAGGAGCTTGTCATGCTGGCTTTCCTGCTGTGAACTCAGCTGTTCTCATGGTCAGAGGAGCTCTAGGACTTCGTTGTCACTGAGGATGGCTGTGGTACTTTTCAGGGGAGCTCTAGTTCTTACTTTAAATGTCATTTTCTGGTTCCAGTGCAGATCCCTCAGCCTACTGGCACAGATCCTTCATCCCGCTGGCACAGACTTTCTAGTTTCCACTGCTGACCTTCGGGACTTGCCAACACAGATCCATGAGACAAATCTGCCTGAGACATTGTCATAGTCTCTAGGCCTCCAGTTAGACTCGTGGAGGACATTGCTGTGAGGTCTAGGTCCTCAACTGGATTCTTTGGGTCTTTAGTGTGTGGACAAATTTCCTGCACTCTCTTTGTATTTGACTCTTTGGGTAACTATTATAAAATAATCTTATAAATTATGTGTCCTGTATTAAGTTGATTCCCTTGGAAACCCTGAGTACAACACCTTCCCAAACACAAAGCCACACAACACATACACAGGAACTAGAAAAGAAATCGATTTCTCTTTTTGAAACACTTACCCTTCTCCTGCAGAGGCTGGGCCCAGACAAACAGAGGTGTGAGTTATTAGAAGAATACTTAGGTATAAAGCGTTGGAAATCCTGAAAAGAAAATATTGTAGGACAGATGTATAAATAATCAATACTAGGGGCTGGGGATTTAGCTCAGCGGCAAAAAGCACCTGCCTGGCAAGCGCAAGGTCGTGAGTTCGGTTCCCAGTACCGAAGAAAAACCAAAAAAATAAAAAAATAAATTAAATAAATAAATAAATAAATAATCAATACTTACTAACCATTCTTTACTATGTGAACAGTGCTTACATGCACTGTGCTGTCACAGTAATTATAGAAATAATGTAGTCATGGCTTGTTCTCTAGTCAGGAAAATCATGTAACTATTAGATAATATTTTAGTGCTATTTAAGGTTAAAATGGAATTCAGAGAATCAGTGGTTTGCAGTGAGCAGGAAAATGTTTCTGCATGTGAAGGGGTTTGACTGAGTAGAATTTAGATGAATGGAAGATGAGAGAAAACCCATCCTGGAAAGGATAAGCAGAAATGGGAGGAAAGGAGGAGCAGAACTAGCAAAGAGAACACATGTGATTCCCGTACATGCTCTTCAGAGAGGACACTGTGCTCCAGAACCCTGCAGGGCACCTTATAGCTGAAATCAGAGGATCCCCGCCCAAACCTGCAGAGTTAAATATTTTCCCCAATTGTTCTTTTTTTCCCCCCAATTGTTCTTTAATTGAATGGTTCAATTCCAAGACATTCTATTAACAATTGCTCAGACTAGTAGAGAAAAAAAATCTAAATAATTCTGCACTCATACCAAAACAGAATTCTTCAAATATGCAATAGCTATGCTAGAAAAAAAAAACAGCACACCATCACATTTTTGTCTTTTCCCTGGCAGGAGAGTGGCCATCTGTGTGAGAAAAGGGCATGCGTGACAAACACACTGACTGTGAATCCAAAGGACCCCTATTACCCCAGAATCAGGAGCCCCAAGACTAAGCTAGGTTGTTTCTGTTCAGCTGGGGTCAATCTTGAGAATCATGCAGAGTGAGGTGGCTGCATTTCCTCAGTGGAGAGTCAGAGGTGGACTCAGTTATGTATTTCTAAAGAACAGTGTCAATGAGCCTACTCAGAGCAGAGGCCCATCCTTTGCCCCTGGAGAATGAGTTTAACATCTGTGTGGCTGAGTGGCAGTCCCTCTGCCCCCAACATAGTGGTAAAGGAGCAAGCCCCACTAGTGCACACCTTTGGCACTGCCCCAGGGACAGGTGATACTTGCTATGTCTCTCTGTCTTGTGTGGCTGGAGTAGGATTCAGAAGATCGATGCTGATGGTAATCGTGGGTACACGCAGCATTTGCTCTCCAGTCCTCTGGCCACCCTGCTTCTATTTGGATGTTTCTGGCTTACACTCAGAGCTAGGTTTTTTCATGGCACCTGGCTTGGCAGGAGATTATTATTGACCTTGGCAAAGAGTCAGATCAAAGGCAAAGATGAAGTGACTCTGCAACACCTCCTCTGTGAGAGGATTTCTCTGTTAGGAGGAAGCCAGGCAGGTGGCACCCTGAGGCATGGAGTACACATAGGTCACCTACCAGGGTCCCCTGACCAACTGCACCACAGCTCCGACCACAGGCCTGACCTATTGGGTACATAGTCCAATCAGAACAAACTGTGCTCACCTCTGCTGCCTCACAACTATTTAAATTGCAAAGGTGTCTTTCAAGGGTCATAATTTTTAAAACTGTGTTGGTTCTATAAAGATTTCTGGAAATGATACCTAGATTATAAACAAAATGGGATTAAAAAGCTGTGTTTGTAAAGCATCATTTCATGAGGTAGATTAGAGGGGAAGGGACTAGGAATACTTCACCCATGACCTACACAACAGAAGGGACTGTATGTGATGGTAGAAAAGAAGAAGTGACAAGAAATGCAGCAGGATCATTGCTGCTTACTTACTTCCAAGGTCGATAGCAAAGATAATCTGAGGGAACTCATTGGGATTTATCTGAATTGCAAGTGGAGAGAAGGGATGGACAATACCAACTTGAATGGCAGCAGAATCTATGCAGACTCCATGGTTCCCTCCTGTGCTATGGCCACTTTCTGTACATCTCTGGTCCTGACCTTGTCCAGGAGGCTGACCTCTGGGGCCACCATCCACCAGGTATCCTGCTTTAGGTTGGGCTTGGCAGTGTCGGGGTGGTGGAAGGCGAAGGAGGGAGAAGCCTGGCACACCTTCCCTGACCTCCAGGTTTGGAGGCTGCACCTTGAGCACGGCTGCCTCCCTCTCTGTCCACATCTCTAGCCGTGGCCCCTGTGGTGTAGCCCCTTGCAGGCCTCTCCTTGCAGTCTCTTCATCTGAACGCTCTTGGCCCAATCCTGTCTACTCTGAGAAGCTTAAGGGATAAGCATCCTCGTGCTGGGGTTTGGAGGCGTCTAGGAAGTGGGGTGGGACATTTTCTTTTTAAGAACATCAGAGCCCAGGTCTGAGTAGTAAGGTGATGCCTGAGATCTTGCCATCTGTAGCTGTCAGCTGAAATGAACCTAAACTTCAAGTCTCCTCAGTCTAGCTCTCGTTACCTTCCATGGCACTAAATCCGTTCTGATGTTCCTGGCTTACAAAAGAGAGAGCCACCAAAGTGTGCAAGCCAGATTAAAACTCAAACCTCACATGTAAATTAATTCTGTGTTAGAGTTTTATTATTGTGAAATTTTTACTCCACTGGCACTACATTTCAACATGCTCATCTCTGTACTCCAAATATAACACTTTCTAAAATGGCACAAATACCTAACTTACCACGTACCCTACTCTGGTAACACATGTAATACAGTGGTTTCAGATTAGGTGATGTGCCATTTGAGTAAACATGAGGGGAAAGAGGAAATGCTTTTCTTCATTTGGCTTACAGATGACTGCTGGGAGTTTGAGAGGCTGAGTTTTGACCCCATGCCTTCCTTCTCCAGGTGTCAGATTATACATCTTCTAAGCAAAGAGAGGATGCAGGTTCACCCATACACTCTCTTCCATCTCCATTATTCAAACAGAAAATTCACCCAAAAACCCCTCTGACAGTTCTGTCACTAATAAAGTACAAACAGAATGTCCCACTGAAATCAGAGGATTCATATTGTTTTAAATCTATTTTACTTTATAAGTACCAAAAAATAAGGAAAATGTATTACTATTTCCCCTACTAATGCTGGAGTTTGTGGGAAATACAATGTTGAAAATGGATTTCTTGTGTCTCTTAGTTATGCTCCATCATTGTAGAGAAATTCTTCATATTTTTACATTATGACTGCTCTCTGGGTCTTCCAAGGATTGTGAACAATTTTAGGGATCCACTAACTAAGCCATTCTTGTAGTCATGGTTAAAAATGCCTTTTCCTCAGCATTCAAATGATCATATATTTTATAATGGGTTTCTATTTCCTACCATGCTCTAATGGTCTTTTCCTGCTATTGTGAGATATTCAGTGTGGGCTTCAGTATGAAGACAGAGGTTCAGTCCAAGTTTTATTACTGTCTACCTGAGCTGGACCAAGTTATGTGACTTCTTGTGTGTGTCTGAGCTTCCTTGCCTTTCAAGAAGTGTGAACATTTTGTTGTTATGAGATAAAATTGGGTAATATATGCAACACTAAATACAGTAAAGGGCTTCTCTAAATTGGTTACTGTTTTGCTAACACCTAACATAATGCTAGAAAAAGTACGTGCTTGATAAATATTTAGACAATGAATACATGTTTGATGACAATTTCTTTCAGATTCTCTTTTGAGATTTCAATTCTTGCCATGAGAGCCCATGTTTACTGATCTGATCTCCTACTTGTGCTCACTCTGTTATCCCTGTGCAAAGAACATTATATTAAGAAATGCAGTGCTGTATAGTACTGAAAGCCAATTTTTGTTTACTGTTAAAGGCAAAGCTTGAATTCTTTGAGCCAACAAGAATAATGATTTCTTGCTATGAAAGTTCTTGGTAGAGACACATAGTAGTCACTTCTTTCCCTTTCTTTTTCCCCCTAGAAAAGTTCTCAGCTTAGTGGATGCAATAGTCAGGCTAGGCTAACTTATGCTGTCATAGAATGACTTTACAATGTCAGTGTCCTAAAGCAGTTAAAGTTTACGTCTTGCTCCTGGTCTATATCCCTCAAATCTTTTAAGGAGCTCTTCCCCTTGTAATTAATCCCAGCCCAAGGTGGTACAAGAGGTGTCATTTCAAACATTTCTCATTGTTCTCTCAGGCCATGCAGTTCTGGAGGACACTGAGCAGCGGGGAGGTGGCCCGGTCCCAAATAGCACATGTCTTATCCACTCTCTCTTGCCAGTCACTTGGCCAACCACAAATGGCCAAGAAAGTACAATCCTGCAACCCCAGAAAAGAGAGCATCAGAAACAGTTGTCAGGTCTCATTAAAGACTACAATAACGGAGGTATAGGCTTATGGTTGCTTTAGACAGTCTCATCCTATCTTTGACTAATGTACCCACTATAAATCTTGCTCCTAACAAAGCAAAATCTTTCCCCTGTTTGTTCTAAAGAGAGAGAAGCAAGTGACTTGAGTAGGAGATGATTAAGGAAAATAGGAAAAGGTCTAAGGAATGAGAGGGGCAGGGTAAAGCTAGGAAAAGTCACAAAAATAGGAAGATAAGAAGCAAATCAAGGAAAAATATAATTATTTTAGAATATCTGTCATCAAGTGAAAAGATCCAGGTAGCTTTAACATATTTAGAGATTCCAGTTTCTCTTAGAAAATTTCCAGAATCATTAGGTCTTACAGGAACTGTTTTTTTTGTTGTTGTTGTTTTGTTTTTTCTCCGGTACCGGGAACCGAACTCACGACCTTGCGCTTGCCAGGCAGGCGCTTTTGCCGCTGAGCTAAATCCCCAGCCCCAGAGGAACTGTTTTTGTTTACTGTTTGCTAATCAAATCAGGGCAGTGTTAATTAACCCTTCAGTATCTATTTTCAAAGTGATTTCACTAACAACATAATGCAAGATTATTATTATCCCAGTTTTTACAAACACCAAACTCAAGACCACAAGAAGTTTAAGAGAAGCTATGGCACTAGTTACTGGTTTAGTGGGTGCTGGGGCAAGGAGTGGAGGATGTAGGGTAAAACCAAAGCCCAATAGAGTGAAAGGGAATTCCAGCGCAGGAATGTGGCCCTGAAAAGAGGCCCTAAGAAGAAATCCCTGAGCCTTAGTGTATTACAGATTCCAGAAGGCCTCTGGTGTGTGTTTCTCTGGCCCACTTTGGTCATGGTCTCTCATCTTTTGGATGAAATTTTAGATTGTTTTTCTGGAAAGAAAGGAAAACTTGAATCCAATTTTTGAAATATATATGGAAATAAAAGAGTTACATGCTCCATAAATTCCATTTCTTAATAACAATCTTAATGTTGAAGAAAACTTCTTATAAAAGTAGTTATCCAAGTGGGGTCTGGTGGTGCACACTTGTATCACTTAGGGGTCAAATTATATGCTTATGCAAAAGATTACATAAATGATTTGCTGTGTAGGCTTACAATGGCCATCTGAGGAATCAGGGGTGGAAGAAGATAAAATGACCATCTGTGCACTGGCGGGCAGAAGAATCCACTCCAAGGTAGGCCTGGAGCTCACTTCAGAGTTGAGTGGGAGTCCTTATTAGAAGGCTGAAGGGTCTGTGATGGAAACCAGAAGGAACTGGAGACAAATATCCAAAGTCAATGGCAAAGACCAGAGCTTTTCTGGAGAAGAAAAGGGAACACTTCCTTCTGTCCCTTTTATTCCCTCCAAGCTACAAGCCTTCTGGTTGGTGCCACCCACAATCTTCCCTCAGTTAATGACCTACCACACACACCCAGCACTTTACCATTCTGCTAGGTGTTTCCTTAAGCAAGTCAGTATGACATATCACAATTAACAATCACAATCCATGTCTTGTCAACTTGACAACAGATATATCTCCTTAAATCACACTTAATCTCCAAATACAATAGCAAGTTCATAAGCATGCCTGATGTGGCACAACTATCCCAAGTACAAACAGAAAGGCAATAATCCCTTCCCCAGAATAGATGGCAAAATTTTTCTTTGGGTGATGCTTACTCTTCTAACATAACTTAAACATTACAGATTTAATAATATTTAAGAACCAATGTTAAGTCTATGGAAAGTATCTTACAAAGAAAGAAAACAATATCTGTGCATATGTGGACAAGCATATTAACAAATAAGAAAGAAAAATTACAATTATGATTCTCATTTCTGTGACAGGTCATGAGATCATAGCCAATATTTATAATTACCACCTTCTACTCCTCATTCTGTATTCCCTTGGCCTTCAGCGAGCACCTCAGCAGATTTTGGTTCTTGCCTTGGTGCAGTGACCCATACCTTCATACCTGAAGATTCTGGGCATTTATCATCATCTTGCCCAATTGGGTTGTTGTAGTTTCCCGCTCATCTCAATAATGGGCATGGTGATACCAGGAGATGCCCTAAGGGACCTCTTGCACTCCAAATATATTCTCCCTACCCTCCACTATGGAGTAATAGTCCAATTCCCCCCTTGGTAGTCTGTATCATTCCAACACTGTAATGCCGTTTTTAAGTGTTGAGGAGCCCAAAATGACCAGGAGAAAGTCTTAGCTTCCCATTCAGTGGTATCGTTATTGTGTTTCCTGGTACAAGTCTTCCCTCAGCTGGAAGTAAAATTTCTAGACCAGCATAGAATAAGGTCATGGGAACAGGAAGCAAAAAATTGCTAGTGGATCACAAGGGACAGTGGTGAGTGGTGCCATTCCAACTTCCACCCCTTTATTCCTAGACTTGTCAATCCTGGCTATGGGAGACCCAGTATCATACAGTGGATGCTGATTCAAAGCATGTACAGTTTCTTATAGAATTTTACTCCAGTCCTGCAAGCCATTGCCACCTAGCTGGTGCTGTAAATGCATCTCCAAAAGACCATTCCACCCTTCTATCAATCCAGCTGCTTCAGGAGGGTGGAGAACGAGGTGAAAACAGTGAATTCCATGAGCATGAGCCCACGGCCTCATTCCTTTATTCATGAAATGTGTCCCTTGGTCAGAAGGAATGTTGTGTGGATACCTTGATGTGGACAAAGCTTTCCATGAGCCCACAGATGGCAGTTTTGGCAGAAGTGTTATATGCAGAGAAGACAAGGATTTTAGATGATCTTGCAGCATCACTGTAATCAAAACAAGTGGTCAGATATGGTGAGGTATGAATCATTTTCCCCCAGAATACAAGCACGGGAAAGCAAGCTGGAGCCCTGTGACCTGTGCCAGTGCCCTGCTGGTGTCACAGATGTCCCTCCACCCAGGTCTTGGCTACAGTGGGGCAGCAGATGGCACGTGCTGCAGGACCTGCCTGTCAGCCGGGTCCTCCGAAGAAAGCAGCCTAGCAGTGCCCACTGGTGCCCCTGGGTTCAGGTGCTGGAGACAGAGCCAGGTCGCCCCCAGGTCAGAAACACATTGTCAGGTTCAGTGGCAGAGGCCTCATGGCAGAGGTATGCAAGCCTCTGGTGTGTGTGTTCTGGGCCTGCATTTTACCTTTAAATCTCTACTATTTTTAAAGAATCTGTAATGTTCAAGGTGTCAGTATGTGAAATATTATTCTGAAGGTAAGATCTCCATTTTTGCAAGGGAAGGGGAGAACTTTCCCTGGGAGGAAGCAGTTGGCTGCTGTTCCATTGACAAACATCCAGAAAGCCAATTATTGCATGTAATTTGGAAGTTGAAAAACTAATAATCCCATAGGTCCATTAACCTTGTAGTGTTGTGGACTTGTTCTCACAGTGCCCAGGGTGGGGGCAGAGGGTGGGGAGAGTGGGCCATGAGCTCCCATGGAGAAGATATCAGAACATTCCCTCTGCAGGTGAGTTCATAACTCAGCGCAGGCAGAGCCCTAAGTGTAGGTGGCCCCTGGGAACAAGTTTCTGCTCTGCCTGCCTCTTTTAGCCTTGCCAGGCCTTGAGCCCCTCCTGTGTGCTGTCCCAGAAGCCCCTGCCTCCCCCACTCAGGTCCACCACAGGCCGTAGGCCCAGGATGGGTTCTGTACCTTGGCTGCAGACCCAAGACCTCTGCAAATTCCTGGTCAAGATTTGATGGAGCAAGTCAACTTGGGAGCGAGGCTTTTGAGATTTCTTTCTCACCTCCCAGGAGCTGTGCTCAGAAGTGAGCAGATGGGGGATATTTAAAATGCCACTATATTCAAAATTGAGATACTCTAAAGAGCAGAGAAAAGTGTCTCAGCTACAGTAATGCATGATTAATTTATAAGGGTCTGGAATCCTAAAGAGAAGCATCATTTAAGTTGTTGTCAGCTAACTAATAGGTAGGTAGATGATGACAGATGGTAGCTTATAGATGATAGATAAATAGAAGACAGATAGATGATAGATCAATAGGTAATAGATAAGTAGATGATAGGTAGATAGATAGATAAGTAGGTAGGTGGGTAGATACATAATAGGTAAATAGATGATAGACAGATGGACAGATAGATAGTAATAAGTAGATGGGTAAATAGGTAGGTAGAAGATAGATAACAGATACATACATACATACACACACATATATACACGCACATACATGCATATATGCACATACACACATACATATGTATACATACACACACACATATATATGTATACATACATGGCAAATATACCAAGACACTACTACTCAAGAGTGTAGCCTTGGCACCCAGAGTAGGGGCTCGGATGGGTGCATGTGGAAATGCAGAATCTAATGCCTGACCCAAGTTGACTGAATCAGAATCTGGATTTCAGCAATAACCCCAGGTGATATGTATGCACATATAAGTTTGAGGAGCAACATGCCAAGATACACGTCTATACTTGGGAATATGCAAGACAAGTATTTGAAATGAAAGGATGAGCTCAAGTGCAGGAACAGGGTGACCATGTGTGTAGTAACAGCTGAGATCCCCAGGTGGGGAGAGAAAGGAAAGCAACACAGGGCCAGCAGGAACAGGATCTGTACTGAAGCCAACCACTCTCAGATCCAGTCCTCCCAATGGTGACAGCAAAGAAACTTCACTGCAGTCACAGTTTAATTCATTAGCATGCAGGTATCTGGCATTGACTGGGTACAGGAGAAATTTGCAGCACTTTAGAAACATTACTAATGCAATTTTCACAACAAGCCTATGAGACAGGTGCAGCAGGTTCCAAACCACAGAAGTTTGGTTACATCTGAGTCTTTAAAATATAAGGTCAATTGCTTCCTAAATGGCAGAGAGAATTGAAATCAGCCCTAAGCATGCCTAATGTGACATTATTTTTGAAGTCCTATGTTGTGTTTTTAAAAATTGGTGCCAGTTTTTCTTTCTTCTTCATCATCTATCAATGTTTCTTGAAAGAGAAAAATGATCCTTCCATTTGCCTTCTACCACTCAGGTAAGACAGATTTCTGACCTCTTCCTTCAGGTGAGGCTGTGGTGTAGGTGGCCCTGAATGAAAAGCAGGACCATCCCAGGCAACTGTGGCCACACTCAGAACTGGACCAGCAGTAGAGCTCCCCCAAGGATTCCCCGGGCTGCAGAAAAGGCCAGAAACCACAACTTCCATTTGAAACCACAAGTTACGCAAGATAATAGTAAGTCCAAAATCATGGTTCAGTTGTAATTACATTAGAATCTGGCTAAGATGAATTACAACCTGGGGGAGCCGTTCCTAACATGAGAAAGCCTATAAAATAAATCCTCAGTTGACATACTGTTCTTATGGTTCTGAAAGCAGAGAGTTACTTTATACTTCCAGCATCCTTGCAAATCCTGCTTCCTGCTTACCATTGCCAACTACAAAAAGTGACTTTGCATATTATGATGCCACCTATGTAGGTAACATGTTAACTATCACTAATCCAGCTATTGTCAAGTATTCAAATATTTTATTTGACCCAGAGATGTATGAAAACCCAAATAATGCCATTATCAGATGTCAGAAGACCTTAGGGATAATTTTTCTTCTCAAAGAGGAAAACTATAAGCACCTTTTCCTATGATTTTTCATTATAGAAGCATAACAGGACAGTTTGGTTTCATAATACATATTACACTTTAAGCACCAAGCACAGATAAGTACATTAAAATTGCCTAGTCACTATCAGAAAAAAGATTAAGTTTCTACAGAAAGAGCAAGCCTGGTGGACAAAAGCAGTTTTGTAAGTCTGAATTCTTTAGCCTTATGCTCAGTCACTTTCCTCATCAGGGGGGCAAGATGTGAGAGACCTACAACTTAAAGGAGGAGAGGTTTATTTCAGGTCACAGTTTGTGGAGGTTTCAGTCCATAGTTTGCTGGCTTCAGAGCAGGGCAGTGTGGCGAAGGGCGTCCCAGAGGAGGGTTGCTCATTGTGTAGTGACAGGAAGCAGGGACAGAGACAGAGAGAGAGAGGCTGAGAGGAGATGGTCAGAAAAAGATGAACCTTCCAGGCCGTATCTCAGTGGTCCTCCTCTTCTGACAAGATCCCACCTTCTAACAGTAGATCAGCTATAAACTAATCAGTGGACTAATCCACTATAAGTGTCATAGCCCCATGGACTAGTCCCCTTCCAAAACCCCACCTGTGAGCCCTTTAGGTATTGGAAGACATCTAGTGTAGCACCTTATAAATATTAGATAAAGTAAGATCAGAATCTCACCCATCAGCAAAGTGTAAACCAGGCCAGGGAGAAGATGTTGATGCATAAGTAGGCTTGAGAGGAAAGAAAAAGGAAAATCTCCTTCTCTTGCCAGACATCCTAGGTCAGAGTGGTCTGGGGTTATAGCACACAGGCTCAGTTCAGTCAACCTGACTAGGTGGCTGACTACATCCACACACTTACGACCTCATGAAGCTGTGTGAAGATGTAGGAGATGCATTTCCAGAGCTTTGAGCACCACCACCATCCCTTGCAGGTGCTCCATGCTGTGCCTAAGGTGGCTGTGTAGCTTAGATGGATCTGCAGTGTTGCACTCCTCTTTTCCCAGGCAACAAATGCTCAAGCACTTAACAAGAAATGTCATAGTCTACTCATTAGGCTCACAAGGAAGACAGTGACCAGGAAGAGCCCCAGTCAGTGAGGTATGGGTTTGGGATATCTATGAGAGGTCACAGGGAATTTAGTCACTGACTGGAAATGCCCAATTATTGGTCCCTCTACTGCATAGCATTCAATGATCACCTTGTTCATACTTGCTCACTGCTGTCAGGAAGGCATACAAGGATTCATGGTTCCCATAACCTATGACCTCACATCCTAGGGATGATAAAGCACATTGTTATTCAAAACATGTGCAATTCTAGCTTTATATCTGAAGTCCTACCGGTGTATATCTATGAAAGTTTCAAAGAGGCTCAAATTTCACTCAGTGAGATTCATTGCAAGGAGTTGGCTCATGTGATGAAGGAGGCTGTAGAATCCAAATCTGCAATGGGAGCCAGTGGACTGGAGACCCAGGAAACTCAGTGTACTGTGAAGTTCTGCAGCTGCCCATTGAGCATGTGCTCTTACTCGGGATTCTGCTCCTTCTATTCTGGCTTCAGATGTGTGGGTGGGGATTATCCACATTAGGCAGGTTTGTCTGCTTCACCTAGACAGAAAGATGAAGAGGTCAGTCTCACCCAAAACACTCTCCTGTCTGTTTTACTGTGGTAACTGTGGATGCCATGTCATCATAAAGAAATGTAAACTTGAGTGACTGTACGAAAATGGATGCACCTTGAGACCATAATGCTGAGTGAAATAAATCAGCACACAAGCTTAAATGTCACATAGTCTCTCTTATATGAGAACCCAAAGGATAAATAAAGAGCAAAATAAAAGAGATATCAAAGGAAACTGGGAGATAGAACTTTCTCAAAGTGGAAATGGATCAAGAGATAGGGGTGAAGGGTGGGAAAGAAGAGACAATGAAACAAGGAATGAAGATGTGTTCTGTGAAGGTACCAACTCTACACAAGGAGTATACACATCATGTGCTGCACACATGGTAATTAAAAAATAGGCAAGGGGAAATTGATCAATGGAAAAGAATAAGATTAAAAGTCAGTTTAAAGGAAAAACTATCTCAAACACAAATAAATTATTTTAATGTATTTTCACAATATCTGTGAGCATGTGAAGGGGAAAATCATTTTTAAAAGAGATTTTATTGGTGAAATGAAATAATACTCCTGAATTTTGTCCTTCTACACACCTAATAATATTTAATTTTAAATCATTCTTTTTAGGTAATCTTCAGTTCCCAAGTCGATTCAAGCACAGGTGTTCCTCACTTTGTATGACACTGTGCTGACAGACACCATGTGAATAGAGTTGGGCAAAGCAAGGGCTCAGCTTCCTTCTCACACCCAGGTTTCAGTTAGCACAGGCCACAGAACATGAAGGCAGCATGTACCCATTGCAGCTAAGATGCAAAAAGAAGTAGGTGTGTAAAGGAGCAGCTCCAACCCTACAAATAAGTGTCTAAAACTGTACATTATTCTTGGTAAATTTCTAAACAAAAGAGGGAACAATCTTTTCTTGATAGATTGAGTGTGTGTGAAAGTGGATGGAAAAAAGGCTTACATTTGTGTGTATATTCTGAAATCCCTACCTGCTAAATATCATAAGAATCCCCTCAAGTGGGGAAGCACAAAAATTCCCCTCTAATTTTTAAAAATACTTCTAAAGGAGGCGTCTCTCCAAGAGAGTACCATTTACAGCTTTAAGAACTTACAATTTGTGAGAAGTCTTTCTGAGACTACCACTTAAAATCCTGTTACAATGAAATTTGGGGAGCTCTGTTTTTCTTGCCTAATGGATGGACAAAGCAAGTATTTCAAAGGAGGAGAGAGACCCTGCCCATCAGTCCTCCACAATTACAGAAGCCTATGTCCTGAGGAATCCAGGTGACTGGCCCATCATAGGATGGGCAGCAACAGGATGGGAAGTCAGCGTGGGAAGTGCCTGGGACATGGCAATTGGCTCATCCAGAGGAACCCAGGGTAAATTCTCTTAAACAAGGAGAAACACTTTGCATACAAACTACTAATTTATGATTAGTTCTGTTATATAACCATAGACTTTGCTCCTATGTTCTAAAGTACAAAATTAATAGTTACCACAGTTTGTTAATTTCTAAATTGTGATTGATGCTATCATTATTGTTAATTGTACTATGTATCTAGGAGGTCATGTCTGTTGTAATCAGTTGTTCTCCCTTGTGTAACAATATTAGGAAGTTCTGGAATAATAACCTTACAATACCCTACACCAAAAGACTGCAGACAGAGCCAAACAGAAACCAAAATTACACACTCAATTAATTGGGAAGGTAGGATCTTGGGACACATACAAACCAAGAATCTCCTACAAACAGAAGATATCCCTGAAGAACAGATTTTTCCTTGACAGGCCTGATGATAGTGATATAGTTACCTGCTATGAAAAGTCACAAGGATCATCAAATAAAACAAAATAAAAAATTTTTTGAAATAGAAAATGTCAAGATGAAGAAGGAAAATGCAATCTCATACATCCAGCTCATGCACAACAAGTCCAAGAGACATTGACATAGAAGAAATTAGAAGTCACAAACCTGAAATTTCTGAAATGATAGCAACAGAAGTAAAGAAACAACTCCAAAAAGCTACAGAGGAAATCAGATAAGAAATAATCTCTCAGGTA
This sequence comes from Chinchilla lanigera, assembly GCF_000276665.1. Lineage (NCBI taxonomy): Eukaryota > Metazoa > Chordata > Mammalia > Rodentia > Chinchillidae > Chinchilla > Chinchilla lanigera. The sequence continues at coordinate 7,183,009 of NW_004955496.1, read as the reverse complement.
AAACAAGAAATGACAACCATAATTTAAAAATTGCTCAACATATCTAAAGGAGGCATAGCTTGTAGAAAAAAGAGGAGTGTTATGGTGTGTGTCTGCATGTCCCCCCAAATCCTCATCAGTCATGGGGTGGACTTCTAGGATTTGTAATTGATCCATGATCCAATGCTGGGATTATGGGTATGAGTGCTACACCCACCCTGGAGCAGATACTTTGCATATGTAAGGGAGAGAAAGAAGCTGCTTCCCTCCATTCCTCCACTTTGCCCTTGTGTTCTTCCTTTGTTCCACCACCATTCTGCCATGTGTCACTCTGCCTTGGAGCCAGCTGAGTATGAACTGAAACCTCCACAAACTGTAAGCTAAATGAACCTTTACTTCTTTAATTCTGTCAGGTATATTGTCCCAGCAATGAGACAAAAGTAACCAAGACAAGGAGCATAGGAAAACGATGGGAATATTAAATGAACAATGTAGGAAAGAATTAGAATGCATTAAACAGATTCAAAGAGATATCCAGGAAATTAAAAGTTACACTTAAAGCTAGCAAAATCACTTGAAAGAAACTGAAGATAGACTTTCAGACCTTGAAGACAAGATTGCAGGTAGTGATAATGAAAGGAAAGATCTCTTAAAAATAACAAGGAACCAGGAAGTAATTCAACAGTAGCAAGATGATGTGAGGAAAAACAATATAAGACTGATAGATGTCAGTGAAAAAGCAGGAGTTAATACAAATGACATAAAAAGACTATTTGCAGAAGTAATAGCAGAAAATTCCAAAACACGGGAAAAGAATCTGACATAAAGTTAAGTGAGGCATATAGAATTCTAATAAGCCACAATCAAAATAAATCTACACCCAGACTTACAGTAATCAAGATTGCAGAAATTCAGCTCAAGAACAGATTATTAAAAGCTGTTAAAGAAACAGGTCATCTATAAAGAAAAGTCCATCAAAATTATGGCAGACTTGTCAACATAAACCATCAAGTCAAGAAGAGCTTGGAGTAAAGTACTTCCAGTCCTGAAAGAAAACAACTTCCAACCCAGACTGATGTGCCTGCAAAGCTATCTTTCAAAATTAGTAGAGAAATAAGATACTTCCATGACAAAGAAAAACTAAAGAAATTTATGACCCTTAAAGCAACCATACAAAGACTACTGAAAGATATACTAGAAAGAAATTCAAAAATAACCACAATTCCAAGGACAACAACAGAAGGAAACTACCAAGCAAGGAAAGCAATTAAACAGAGGGGAAAAGTAGGAAACAAACAGCAGAAAACTACCATAACAACGCTAAGCCAATATATATCAGTTATAACTATTACTGTAAATGGTCTCAATTTACCAATCAAAAGAAATAGACTGGCAGAGTGGATCAAGAAGCAAGACCCAACAATATGCTATAGACAACAAACACATTTAACTCAGAAAGAAATTGACAGACTGAAAGTCAAAGGATGGAAAACAATACTCCATGTGGCAGAAACCCAGAACAAAGCAGGGGGTAACTATTCTACTTACAGATAATGTGAACTTCAAACTAAGAATGACCAGAAGAGATAAAGAAGGACACTACATAATTGTTAGAGAAAAACTGTGAGAGGACTGTGCCAGATCCACTGAATAAGGTGGTTGAGGACGTACTGTAATGTTTTTGACTGAAATTGCCATAAATGTTTTGAATTGATGCAAGGCACGGAGGTAGCCATGAAAAGACATGAAAGACACCTAGAACGGCTCAGGAAGTGAAAGGAAGCATTTTGAATAGGATTAAGAGCAAATATGTTTTACTGTAATAATTTTTTTCAGTTTTTAAACATTCGCTTCTGTCACACCTGATATTGGTAGAAATACAACAGTATACACTCGAGGAAAACAATTCAGTCATCCAATCAAAAATTTCCAGGCATTAAAGAAAAACCTGGAAAATACAACTTTCCTGATGCCTTTATAAGTAATACCACAAACTCTAAGTGGCATAAAAGAATACAAATAAAAAATTATAAAAAAAAAAAACTGTGAGAGGAAGAGATAACAATTATAACTATACATGCACCAAATATGGGAACACTCATCTATATAAGACAAATATTAATAGACATGAAAGAGAAAATAAGCAATAATACAATTGAAAGGGGGAACCTTAAAACCTCATTGACACAGAGATAGATCAACTTGACAAAAAAATTAGCAAAGAAATACCATAACTGAACCAAACTTATGAACAAATAGACTTAGTAGACATTTACAGAGTGTTCCACCCAACATCAGAACACACATTCCTGTCAAGTGCACAGGGGATATTCTCTAAGATAGACTATATACCAGCCTATAGGACATTCTTAAGTAAATGCAAAGGAATTCAAATTATCTCATACATATTATCTGACAATAGTGCAAAGAAATTGGAAATAATTGACAAAAGAAACTGTAAAAATTCCATAAACATATAGAAATTAAATAACACCCAAGGTCATGAGTTAGGTTCCTGGTACCAGAGAAAAACCAAAACCAAAAAAAAAAAAAAAAGAAAAAGAAAAAAAGAAATTAAATAACACCCTCCTGAGCAACCAATGTGTCACAGATAAAATCAAAGAAAGGATGAAGCAATATGTATAATCAAGCAAAAATGCAAAGAAAATTTACCAGAATCTGTGGGGTGTAATGAAAGCAGGCCTCAGAGACAAATATATAGCAGTGAATTCTCATTTCAGCAAAACAGAATGAGCACAAATAAACAATCTTATACTGTACCTCATGCTTCTAGAAAAGGAAGAGTAAGTCAAGCTCAAAGGGTGGGAATTATAAAGATCAGAGCAGAAATTAATGCAACTGAGACTAAGAAAACAACACAAAGAATTAATGATTCAAAGAGTTGGCTCTCTGAAAAAGTAAAATTGATAAACACCTAGCCAACATTATCAAAAAAGGAGAAAAAAAACTCAGATTCATGCAATAAGGAACAAAAAGGGTGAAATCATCACAGAACTTGCAGAAAATCAGATCATGAATACCCGCTTCAAAGCTCTTTACTTTCATAGGGTGGAAAACACAAGCCATGGACAGATTGCTAGAAACCTATGAATTACCAAAGCTGAATCAAGACAATACAAAAATTCTGAAAAACCTAATATCAATTAATTATATTGAAAACATGATTTAAAACTTATTGACAAAGAAAATCCCAGGTCCTGATGGATTCAAAACTGAATTCTACAGGAAAATTAGAGAAGATTTGATGCCAATACTCCTCAAACTCTTTAATGAAATTTAAGGGGAGGCAACTCTCCCTAACTCATTCATGGAGGCAAGCATTACCCTGACACCAAAACCAGAGAAAGACCCAACCAAAGAAGAGAACTATAGGCCAATCTCACTAATGAGCATAGATGCAAAAATCCTCAGTAATATACTACCAAACAGAATGCAGCAAATCATCAAGAAGGTTCTGCATGGTGACAAAATGAGATTCATCCCAGGAATGTAGGGATGGTTCAACATATGCAAATCAATATATGTAATACATCAATACAGCCAAAGACTAAAAACCTATGCTTGTATCAATAGATGCCCAACAAGCTTTTAACAAGGTCAACACTCATTCATGATAAAAAAAAAAAACCTGCAGAAAATTGGAATATAATCTTTACCTCAATCTGATAAAACCATCTATGACAAACCAACAACCAAAATCATACTAAATGGACAAAAACTGAAATTTTTCAATATAAAATCAGGAACAAGACAAAGATGTTCAGTCTCACCATTCCTACTCAGTATCGTTCTGGAAACATTAGCCAGAGCAATTAGACAAGAGAGACAAAAGAAGGCATAAGGATAGGAAAGGAAGAAGTGAAACTATCTTTATTTCCAGATGATATGATACTGTACATAGAAGCCTCTAAAACTCCACCAAAAGACTTCTAGATTTAGTAACCAAATTCAGGAGCACAGCTGGATACAAAGTCAACAATCAAAAATCAATAATGTCTCTGTACAAAAACAACAAAATCACTGAAAGAGAAATTAGGGAAACCACACCCTACACAATATCATACAAAAAAATGAAATACTTAGAAATCAATGTAACAAGGGAAGTAAAGATCTATGCATTGAAAATTACAGTATTCTGAAAAAAGAGATCAAGGAGGATTTTAGAAAATGAAATGATATTCCTTGCCCATGGATAGGAACAGTCAACATTGTGAAAATGGCCATACTACCAAAACTGACATACAGATTTAATGCAATCCCAATCAAAATACCTTTAACATACCTCACAGATCTAGCAAAAGCATTCTTAAAATTCATCTAGGTCCAGAACAGACTTACAATATAGCAAAAGCAATACTTGCAACAACAAGGCAGGAGGCATCACAATCCCTGACTTGAAATTACACTATGAAGCTACTGTGATAAAATCTGCATGGTACTGGCAAAAAGCAGATCTGAGGATCAATGGAACAGATTAGAAGATGCAAGCACAACTACCAACATACTTAGCTACCTTATATTTGACAAAGGGGCCATGCATGTTCCCTGGAAGAAAGATATCCTCTTTAACAAATAGTGCTGGAAAAACTGGCTTTCCACATGCCAAAAGACTAAAACTAGATAAGTCTGTCACCATGCACTAAAGTCAAAATGAATCAAAGGTCTAAATATTACAACAGAAACACTAAATTTACTGGAAGACAAAGTAGGTAGAAATCTTGAAATCATAGGGTTAGGCAGAGAGTTCTTGAACAAGAACCAAACTGCAAGGGAAATACTTCAAAAAATCAACAACTGGGATCTCATCTTATTAAGAAGTTTTTGCACATCAAAGAAATCCCCAGCAGAGTGAAAATAAAACCCACACACTGGGAAAAAATTTTAGACAACTGTCCTTCAGATAAAAGTCTTCTATCTAGAACACATAAAGAATAAAAAAAATCAGGCCCCCAAAATTCAAAGACCCAATCCAAAAATGGGCATCCAAGATAAACACACATTTCTCAGATGAAGAAATACAAATGGCAAAGAAATACATGAAAACATGTTCAACATCATTGGTCATCTGAGGAATGAAAATTAAAAAAACAACACTGAGATTCCATCTCATCTCACCCTAGAAAGAATGGCTATCATCAAAAAATCAACCAATAACAAGTGCAGGATGGGCTGTGGGGAAAAAGGCACCCTTTACCACTGTTGGTGGGTATGTAGACTGGTACAAACACTGTGGAAATCACTGTGGAGAGTCCTCAAAAAACTAGGATTAGAGGTTCCATTTCACCCAGCTGTTCCCCTTCTGAGTTTCTTCCTAGAATTAGAAACATTATACCACAGTGCTATATGTGCACCCATGTTTATAACAGCACAATTTGTAATAGCTAAATCTTAGCAGCACCCCAAATGTCCATCAAGGAACAGATAAAAAAAGATGTGGTATTGTTATACAATGGAGTATCATTCTATAAAGAATGATAAACTTGAGGTTTTTATAGGTAAATGGATGCAACTAGAGACCACACTCATAAGTGAAATAAATTAGACTCACATCTGTAAACATCATATTGTCTCCCTGGTATAAGAAACTGAAAGAGTAAATAAGATACAAAAGATACAATAGATATTGTGAAAGGGAAAGAAACCACTCAAAAGGAAA
>NW_004955496.1:7119543-7177253 GCF_000276665.1 Chinchilla lanigera | reverse complement strand
CATATGTAAGATGGCTAAGATAATTGTACTAATTTCATTGAATAGAACAGTTAGTGTTTGTATTGTTTGATCAATCTTAAATTTCTATGCCTGGTAATCTCAGCAACTACTTTGAAGATAACAATCTGCAACATAATAACCATTTTTAATCTCCTATCATCTTGTTTTGAAATTCTGTATCATTTTTTAACTTATTTAAAAAATAAAAGAAGGAAAACATATTAACAAACAGACATCAAAAAAAAACCAGACATCCATTTACAAAATAGCATAGGAACAATACAAGCAATACAGAGTTACAGAAAAAGTGGTAGGAAATTAACAATGGTTGTTGTATTACTTATTGATATCTTCAAAGTGGTTTCTCAGGAAAACAAATAAAGACATGCAAGATTGATTAAATAAGTAATCATTAACTGTTCCTTTCAGTAAAGCAATAGAAGTCAGTAGTACAACTATGTTAGCTATCCTGTATATACTCTGTATCATTTTTATTTTTTATTTTTTAGTATCTTTAAAATCAAAAAAGGAAGTGTTTCAAAGTTCTGGAAGGTCTGGTGTGGAGCTTCCAGTTTAAAACTGTCTATAAGCTCCTGGTCCATTAGCAGATCAGGCAGGGCGGAAGTGTTCCTTGGTTCCTTATAATAGCAGATTTTCAATAAACTTGAAATTCAGTGCAGGTAAATTTTGCTTTGGTTTAAAGAAAGCATGATTGGGTTATTCGCATGGTAATTCTTAAGCTGGCTTTAGTAAAAGACGAACTAATCCACTCAGAATCTAGGTTGTCTTTAATTTCTTTTTTATTATTTCTTTTCCCACTGCTGCTTTACAGGGACACCAACAATGCTTGCAAATTCTGTCATCAAGGCGAGGGGACAAGGGGAATTTTCAGCAAGGCTACTGCTCCAATACAAACCAACCCGAGGATAAAGCCTGGCCTTGAGTGATGCATTCAACTAACCTGGGATGTGTAATTCAGCTCATGGACAGGAGATGTATGGAGATGTTGTTTGGTTGATTTAAACTTTTCTATTTTAGACTATATTTCTATAACACATTGCAAAAATAGTATAGTTGCCATCCACGTAAATGTTTTTGGTAATCTACTAAAACAATTTATCACTTCAGTTACACTGTTAATGACATCCCTTATTTTTGGATCATTCAATCAGTAAAGACAGCGGGGCCCTTGATTGGAAGACATACTGCCACTATTTCTGGGAGAAAATAAAAGAGAAATAAAGGGACGTGCTCATCAATGATTGTTTATCACTTGATAATTACAGAGCCCTTGTAACTACCCTCTATATTCAAGAACTATTTTTCTCAAGATCCAGAAGTTCTTTGTTTTAATTTATTTTCCTCTTAAATACCTCCTGCTATTAAAGCAATAATTCCTTCTAAATCAATTGTTAGCAGCAGTTAATGACTAGTTGGTTAATTAATAGCTCAAAGCAAAGCTGAGGGTGTTCTGTGCTCTTACCAACCACCAGACTCTAACGGGGGTGTGATCGTTACTATACCCTGCAATCAGCAGCTTCTCACAGCCTCCCTGCCACAGATTTTGTTTTTACTGAAAGGGTATATTGAATGGGTAGGGGACAGCATTACAAAATCAGTCATGATAATACAAATACTTTGAAGTCATTTGCTCATCCAGATGACCCTTATTTCCACAAGTGGGCAATGGGTGGGGGAACACTAGTCATGATGGGTGGTAATATCAACCCTGGCCACCTCCTCTTCTTGCACTCCTGGGCTCCAAGCCTGGAGAAGCTGCCACAGCCATGTGGCTTTCTGAATCTCTTCTTTTCCAAATTGTTATTCTTCAGCTCTGCCCCCGCTGACAGCAAGAGGAGAGAACACAGGCTGCACATTTTCTGCCTGATAAACATACGGTCAACTTAGCAACAACAGGCCTGCCTTTTGCATAGCTAATAAGGAGTATATGTTCTTAAGGATTAGTGCACAAACCTCAGTATCAGGAATCTCTAGTTCTATGTCTAATACTTCTGCCTGTTCTCTGGGATCATAGGAAAGGAAATTTGAAACATGATGCCATGTGCGCTCATAATTTGAACAACCAAAATTGAAGAGAAGATGGGTACTCTGCAAGCCCAAGAAAAAAATAAGTCCTGACAGGTCATAATATTCTAGAATTTTGCCTTTTTAAGAAATGTATTTATGAACATATTGCACGAAAAAGATTTTAGGCAGATATTTTGTGATTGACTGAAGTAGTGCTTTTATTCTTCTACAGCCTCCTGTCAACCACCAACTCCCTGAGAAGGGATTGGCAGAGATTGTGGTTATGTCCTTTACCCCCTGCATTTGTGAAATATTAATATGCCAAGAATAAATGATACTGCTGAGAGCTGGGATAGCAGTGTTAGCCAGTATTTTCCCTTCTATAATTTCGGTGTCATAAACTATTATTGCAGGTTGAAACTTGAACTATTACTATGGAATAATAAATCTCAAACCCTGATTTCAGATGTTGGCTGAACAACAAGGCATCCCAGATTTTCGGAGGTGGTCACATAGGGGAAAGGCTGACCGGGCTGGAAACAGGAAAGAGCACAGCACAGAGCAGGCATTAAGGGAAAACGGAGGGGTAGAGAGGGAGAGCTGGAGTCAAAGAGCAGACAGTGTGGGGGATATACCGAATGTGCAGACACTGAAGGTCATGTTCACATGGTACATTTGCTCTTGCAAGAACCACAAATAACATTTCTGGCTGAGTCACAAAGGAAATACAACCCAGAGCTCACATCTCCTGTTCCCTGACAGGATTCAAGCTTAGCTAGCAGCCGGTTGCCTTGATTTTTATTAAAGGTTACTCATCAGAGCTGCAGACCCGGTACATTTTATTATTTTGTGATTTCTAAAATCTCATAGTTCACTGAAACTGCTCCAGAATGACAGCATAAACAAAACATTCCACTAAGAAAATAAATTCCAAACAAGCCTCCTATCCACAGAGATGATTAACAACTTAAAAGATTAAAATGTCCACAGATACGACTTTTGGACTAAGCTAGACTCTAGAGTGGATAACCCTCCCATGAGACTACCCATAATGGTACTAGCTTTGAAAGATGATGTTTCCATAAGAGATAGAATAGATAATCCTCACTCTACATCCATTTGAACTGCCTTGTCAGATTTAGGGAAAGTAGATTTATCTAAATTTTGATACGGATTTATTTTCTTAACCTTATCACTACTGTTAATATTAATGGAAAAATAATAACTTGTGCTTGCCAAGTAGTCTAGTCTAAGGGATGGACATTATTTCATTGAATGTTAGCAATAAATCTGTCTGGTTAGCGTTAATGCATGCACTTTCTTGCACATAATGAAGACAACACCGTGCAAAGATGTTAAGTAAGTTCACTGAGGTCACCCAGCTGGCGGTGCAGAGCCAGATCCAGGCACAGATCTGCCTGATTGCTACAGTTCTGTATCCAATGTAAGTAGGGATCCCCTTTCAATCTCTAAATTAAAGAGTGTTAATCCTGATGATGACACAATCACCCTTTCCATCCTTCAAGTTCCATCCTTGTATTGTATTTGCTTTGTTTTCCTAACTCATGTGTGCAAACATAAAATTATTTCCAACAAAAGAAATAGGGAAAGGAAGCCTTCTGAAGAAGCTTTGCCTTCTGTAGCTGCTCACTTAGAATTACAGACCTGTACCAGAATTCTCCAGCTCCACCCTCATCTTCATCTCTGACCCAGTTGTTTACACTCCAGGCACGGGCACAAGTACCGTCATGTGCTCAGGTTTTTTTTGCTAGGTGTTGCGGGCTGTGCTGAGAATTGGCAATGGGCGCATCCACCCCATGCAGCTGTGGAAGTGCTCAATCAGTGGCTCCACTGAGGGATGTGAGGCAGCTCACCTGTGAGCCCAGTGTCAGAGCAGGCAACAGCCTGGGACTTCTAAGTGGCTCTTTTATTTCATGCCTGCTACTCCCCTGCTATAAAGTCAGGCTGCCATTTAAGCCGGTCACAGCTGCTAATTAGCTCTGGGCTGAAAAGCTAAACTTAACCTGTGATTCTGTGAGTCCAGAACCACTTTGTGGTAGATTGATGGCAATATTTTAGTGAACTGGGCTATGTTTACTGTATGTAAGAATGTAATACACTGTGCATAATAAATTTATTTTTCATGTACAACTGAATCAATATATTTGACTTTTAAACCAAACTAATTATTCACACTTAGCAAATACTCAAAATACCACAACAGTAGAAACTAATGCAATAAAAATAATTTTCACACATTTTCATTTTCTGTGAAAATTTTTCTTGTAATGCCCTTGTTATAGTTCATTAGAAAGTGTTTAATCTCTTCCAAACTGCATTTAAAGGAACATATTCCTGTGCCTTTATAGTATATCACTAGCAAATCATAATCCAAGAAACAATTATTGAAAAATAAAGGAAACAACTTGGGAATAGTTCTTAGTCAGACAACTTTCCAACTTGCAAAAGAGAAATCTCATACTATGACCATCCTGAGACAAAAACACAAAGAGTCTGGCTCCTGCCACCTACTAGGGGATGACAGGAGGTGTACACAGACTTTTGAAAGCTACCCACCCGAAATAACTTCAGCACTTCTAAGAGTAACATTTATTTGTCTGAAAATGGACTTGTGAGGATTAACTCATGCCTAAAACTAACCAGAGAAATGTGGACTAAGTGGATTTAACACAGGTTGGGCTAATAACAAACTCAAGAGACAGATTTCATGACTTTTACACATCATATCACTGCCACATACACATATTCATTACATTTTATGGCATGTGTGGCCATAGCTTGGTGTGGCTAACCAAAAACCTTTTATTGTTCTAAATACTTTTCTGTATGCAAAGTTCAAAACCTAAATACCATTATTTACCAGCTACTTTTTCAGGTGTGAGAGACTTACACAGATGAAAAAAAAAAAAAAAAAAAAAAAAACTTTTCCTTTCAAGGAATTTCTGATATTATTTGACCTACCCAGAGTTAAATATTTACGTTTGACAATATTATTTGAGTGCGTTGAACATTTCTCATTTCGTAGAAAGGCTAAAGTTCAGTAGTTTTCAGGGCCTCTGTAGAAGTAAGATACACTTTGAAGAATTTGCCTGAAATTGTGTATGGGAAACATTCCTCCCCCAGCAAGCCAGTAGCAATGCTTGTTACAAAATGCTACTAAGGATTATTAAATCTTCCCTTCCATGTAACTATTCCATATTGAGTGCTCATGGAAGTCATTCTCACCTCCAAGTTCACCATCTTGTTTATCTCCTCACAAAAGCTCAAGCTCTGGGTAGGGCCAGAGTCCACAGCCCTCCTAGGACAGAGTCATCTGAGACCAGCAGTGGTGGGGATCTCACGGCTCTTCCAGTATCACTTCTTGTTTGGAACAGGGCCTAATTCTGTGTTCTGTACAGTGTGTAACGCCCTGTTGTTGCTCAATAAATGTTAAGTACCAATAATAACCATGGTGGTAATCAGAATTTCTTTTTATATAAATTAGTTTGCCTCTACCTTGTTTTTACCCTGTGTCTCCTAGTAATTGTCTGGCATCTTCCTGCTGTTCATGTTTCTGCTAATTACATCCTGCTGGCATGGTCTTAAAGCATCTTCAAGCAAAGGGGAGAAAGGCTTAATGCTCTCCACACAAAAGGAGCATCAGGACACAGGTGCCTCACAGTTAGAATGGTAAACTCAGAGGGAAAAGTAAGCTCTTGCTTTCTTCTTCCTAAATGCAGATGGGGAGGGTGGGAAGCAGGAGGTGAGAGGAGTTGGAGAACACAGGTCTACTGAGGAGGGCAACAGAATTTCTCTTCGTTTTCTCACATCATTGTTGCATTGGAAAGAGTTGGTATATTATAATGATTCCCTATGTTATGGAAAGGATAGGAAGAGGTGTGTGTAAATGCATTTCCCAGCACGCACTCAGCATTAGTTCCACAGGAAATATATGCTTGTGGCCAGTGGGAAAACACACAGTTTACCCCATCTCCATCCTGAGAGCTCACACTGCAGACTGAGAAACTAAGCATCTCCAAGCCGGCAGCTGTGGTCATAGGGCTCCTGCTGCAGCACCCTGGATGCCAGCAGACAGGTGGACCCACAAAAGCTGCTTGAGCTGGAAAGCACCACTACGCTGGAAGTGACCAAGTGGGCAGGAGCAACAGCACGGGTACAGTGATCCACACTGGTCTGCCTGTTGTGGGAAGCATGACAGTGACAACACACAGCCACTGTACCCTGTACCCTGTACCCTCTACCCTCTGTTTATGCCATGCTGCAGGACCACACTGCCAGCTCCATGAAGCATTCCCACTTCCCTAATCAGAGAAAAGCAGCAGCATTCCCAGTCATGAGTCTGTACATCCATCTGACACCATGTGCAGTACCTCTCGTCTAGACGAGTGCTAGTGATTACTTTAAGAATAAAAGGAGCAAAGGTTGAAACATGATTCCATGCTGCTCTGGGCTGGACAGGAATGAAGCATCCAGTGTGTGCTCCTGTGTGACTGGGAAACAGGGACAGGGTAAATGCTGCGAAGGAGGCAGGTGATGTCCCAAGACTGCAGACATCATCTCTTCCTGGCCAGCCACATCAGTTTCCGCAAAGTACCAGAAAGGGCGTGAGCAGGAGTGAACAGACAATGACAAGACCTTTCGCCACAAGATCCATTGTCAGCAGGTGAAAAACCACCTGTGTAGGACAGCACTTCACTACAGAGTGATCAAGCTTCCTAGTCCCCCTCCTTGGCTGGATGAATACCTGGACTTTTCTTTGTTGTTGATAATTGCTGGTCATTGATGAAAAGATATAATCATTTTTATCCACTGAGCAAACACTTTTAATCTTTCCACTATTATAAGCCAAAATACCTTTCTTTCAGATTTTTCTGAATAAATTTTGATTATCTTTCACATTGAGCTTTGTAGAATTTTAAGTCTGCCAGTGAAATTAATCATTACACTATCAAGCTTCTAATTTACTCTCTACTAATAATAAATCATTTACTATATAATCCTATAGAGAGGTTGTTTAAGCTATTTCTCTAAATTGCCTTTGCATTTCCAGCTTTGGATACTTTTACCTAGGACATAGTAAGTGTCCAGTATGTCAGTGACAAAAGTGAATGACACTCTCATTATCCTTATCTTTGAGTTCAGTCATCAGTGGGGTCATGTTGATTAAACCGAAGCAAATATATCTTTCTATTCATTTTCTTTTTCTTTCCTTTTTTCTGGTTGACTCCCCAAAGGTAGATATTTATACTAAACAATATCAACATGAAAGAGCAAATACTAAGCCAAGTTTTCTTAGAACCTTTCAAGCCATGGAGTGAAACCCCTAAAACATTTATGTAATTCCAAATTCAGTATTGAATGTAACTCCATTTTACAATGTAAACTCTACTGATCTGTCTCAAACCAATATCTACTGAGCATGTGTGTTGTATGGAAGGAAGCAAACAATGAAAATCATAGGCCTTGCTTTCAACTTTATAGTTTAGTGAGAGTTGGGCATTTACAAACAAAAATAATCATTACAATCATAATCATTACATTATGTATATAGAAATATACAATTGTGATAAAAATATGAGCTACCATCTAATATGCATTGGAGGAACTCATCTTCTTTATTGAAGGCATGATCTAAGCAAATAACAAGAGAGGAAAGCAGGGAGATGAATTAATAAAGGAGCTCAAGCTGACCTTGGCTGTGGTTGTAGCAGGACAGTGGGTGATTCAGTACATCTTCCAGTCTCAACTCAGTGCAATGCTGTGATGCAGTACAGAGGAGGACAGCAGCGACGTGACTGTCCTGGGAAACCATGCCATGTACTGAGATGAGGAGCAAGGATGGGAAGCATGGTGCAAGGAAGAGCAGGGAAGGATGAGGAACTCGATGTTGACATGTGCACACAGTGTTGATAACAGTTATACAAATGGAAATGAAACCATATAAATAAGAGTTCTGTTACCTTCAAATAAACATTTAGAACAATTTTCTCTGCCTATTTGTGAGAAGACCGAGTCCCACAGGTAGTGAACAATGCTGTTCAGGGCTTTCCCGAGTCTTGACCATCTTGCCACATTCTGATAGAGCCCACTATTTTGAATCCTCCCTCAAGTGAAAATCTTAGCAAAGAAAGCATTTCCCAGGCTCCTTCACATGGAGAGTGTACGCTATTGCCTCCAGGCTCATGCATCAGACAGACCAGCTCAGACCTGATTTGGAGGCAACCATGTGGATCTGCTCTTCTGGGCCTGGCAGGGTTTAGAGGTTGCCAGCAACAGCACTTGTGCATGGCGGGGCAGGAGTCCGGTTCTCCCAGGGCTCCAGTTTCCTAGTGCCTCTGAGCTGGGCACCATTCCCTAGGAACTTGCATTCTGCCGGAAGTGGGATTGTCTTCTCCAATGAAAGAATTCCATCTGAGTGACGTAAAGGGTGACAGTTACTATCATATCCTATGTACATGAAAAATATACCTGCTCCAAAACATGAGAGTACCACACAGGGATGCTTTTAAGAAAATTAATTAATAATTTTCATTTCATAATTAACTTCATACAATCCAAAAAATGCCACAAAATAGGAAAATAGAGTTCAAAACCTGAAGAGTGTAAACATAGAAGTTAATCTTAATATATCTATTTATAAACAGTGTCTAGGAGACAAAAAAGGAAATCTATGCATATAGTTCTAAGTTAGCAGATGGGAAATTATTGCATAACCTCACACTCACGCCAGCTTTCAGATTTTCAATTTACACTCAATCTCGGAAATGGCTACATAGCACAAAGCATGCTGCGAAGTGGGGGGAGGGGTCTGAGAGGCTGTAGCCCATAGGCATAAAGTACCACGCTTTCTAATAAGTATGGGTACCTAAAAACAGGAATCTAGTCTTGCCCAAAATATAATTGAGAAACAAAAAACATTAAGAGTTCTTTAAAGAATGGTCATGCTCTCATTCATCTAATTGCCCCAGCTACCCATAATCCTTAGCCTGATGTCTGTTCACACATGATGAGCCAGCAAAATCCAAGGACGTTTCATGAACAAGTAAATCAGGCTGGAAATAATACTTTGCTGTCTAAATCCAAGTGTAGATTATCTTATGGAAAACTTATTTGTATTTCTTGCAATCTACAAACCCAGTCCTACAAGAGGTATTTTCTTTATAATATCCCACAGGTGCAGAGCAAGAAGTTTAGAGAAAATCACTACTACACAACTAGGCGTGGAGGCAAACCTGAGATTCCAACAGCTCACTGCTTGGCTCCCCAGCCCTGCTTTCCCTTCTTCATCATAGCACACTTTCTACAATACCATAACTCTCAGAGGCTGAGGCAGGAGGATCATGAGCTGCAGTTCAGCTTGGGTAACTTAGTAAGAACTTGTCTCAAAGCAAAAAATAAAAAAAGCCTGGGGACTTGGCCCAGTGTGAAGGTTTTGGGTTCAACTCTCAGTGCCACAAAAATTAAAAAAGCAAATTTTGGAAGTGTCCAGTGCCAGCCTCCTCCCTGCCACCCAGCATACTTCTGACCAGGTTTGCCTCCCCGGGGCCCTTTTCATCTGAGAAGTTGGGTGAGAAAATCTGGGTTCCAGGCCACTGCTGCCCCTGTGTGGGACTCCCCAGTGCTGAGCCTGCCACCATCTTGCTGAGTTAGCTACCCACTCTCCGGTGTCCCTCCTGTGTGTCTAGTGGGTGCTTCCTGTCCAGTTTTCCGTCTACAGCCCATCCTGAGCTGCAGGATTTCACTTTCTTTGGGTTCTTGGTTTGGCCTTGATTTTTTTCATTTACCTCCAACAATTTCCTCTCACTTGAGCTAAGTGTTTCCAACAATGCCAAGATAATGGGACTAGAACTCTCCCTAACAAGAAGCGCTTATCTACAAAGTGTGTGAATTCATACTGATACACATATAAATACAGATATATGCATATATAAAAATACATAACGCATGTAAAAATATACATGTATACAGAATGAAAGGATATCCAATGCAGTTTATAGCATCGTCAATAAGCACTCTAAATATCACTTTGCTTGTTACAAAGCATTTACACTTTTGCTGTTCATTGTAAGGTAATAAACACATGTTTCATCCCAATATTACAGAAAGGAAAAATATGGACCTGAAATACTAAATTATTTACCCAATTACACAAAGATAACTGATGGCTCTCAACTAGAGCCTTTGGATTTCCAAGATTCCTCCTTGTGAAAATAATCTTTAGCACTGAGGACAAATACAACAAACTGTCCAGGGAAATTCACTCAGATGTGTTAGTGAATCATTCCATGTCTGATAATGAGCTTTAAAAGCCAGACATAAGAAGCAAAAAGACATGTATCACACTATAGATAAAAAGTTATTAATCCTTCTCTGAAGTGCAAGTAAACAATATCAGCATTTTTGAAAAGCTCTAAATGTTTCTTGACAGGTTTGGGGCTGGTTTTTTCAAATTGGCCTAATATATGATTGAAGCTGAAGTACTGACAGACACAGAGGGCTAGAAATATATTTACATGAATGCATGTAGGTCTGACACACTCTATCCCTGTAGGTCTGACACATTCTATCTCACTGACATGCAATAATTTCTACATTTCTTTCTTCAACAGCAGGGCCCACACTACCAAATTAACCTCTGAAGCAATTTATTTTAAAAGATAATGCTAATAGCATAAGGTTGTCACAGAACTGAGTGTATGTCTATGAGAATAGCTGTCAGCGGGGTTCAGAGAATGGCCGAGATTGCTGTGATCTGAAACAGGGATCAGCAAGCAATAATCCACAGGGTAAATGGCCACTGCATGCTTTTGAAGATAAATTTTATTGGGAACAGCCAGACTCTTTCATGAACTTTCTATAGATGCTTCCATGCTGGAACATAGTACTGTAATTGCCATAGAGACTTGTTCAGGCCCACAGAGTTTAATATCTACTATCTGATCCTTTCAAAATGTTTTAGCTTTCCTGTCATTGAGGCACAACTCTTGACCCACACAATTTAAAAAAGGAAAGGTTTAACTGCTCATGGTTTCAGGAGATCCAGTCCATGGGAGGCTGGCTCCAAAGCAGAACCATCATGACAGAAGCACATGGTGGAGGATAGTTGCTCAGTGCATGGTGGCTGGGACGCAGAGCAGGGAATAATGCCAGGGAGGAAGAGCTGAAGTTCCAAGCACTGTCCTTTATGATCCACCCAAACACATCCAGGAACATGCTTTTTTCATCTGCTGGGTATTTCTCAAACCAAGGAAGCTGACAAATCAGGATTATCTGTCACACTAGATTGAGCTTGATAACTATTGGTGTGGAGCCATTACACTTGTAAAGTGAGATGAAGAGCCACATCTAGGTCATCAGTAAAGTTGTGAAAAGAGTTCAACTCAGACAGTTTGGTTTGAGAACATAGAAAAAGCAGAGGTCTATCAGTAGGCCAGGAGTGGAAGTGGTTGCAGAATAATGCAAGTCTTGCTTTAAGTGGGAGATTGATGTTAGAAACAGAAGGCGTGGAAATTTGAAAAGGTGACATGATACGGTTTGGGAGCCTTCTACACCAGGTTAATTTAACCTGACTTCTCCCTGAAAACTTCATGGCAAACCACTAAAATGTAACACAACAAACCCCAGAATCCTCATATCCCAGTTCTGAGTATTTTCAAAGATACACTTCAGAAAGAAAACAAATTTAAAAACTAAAATGAAAGGAATTCTTTTTTTCCCTTTCTAAGAGTATTAAGAGCAAAATAAAGGCAACATTTTTAAGAATCTCTTTTCCTTTCTTCTCCTGTTTTCTTCCCTCTTGTTCTGTTTAAATCTAAAATGCCCCCCAAAAGTCTCAGACAGAGTTGGGGTTTCAGAAGATCACTGGATCCCAAGGGCTCTGATTGATCAGGGGTCAGTGGCCAAATCCAATGCGGTCCTAACTTGGTGGCATTTTGGGGAATTAATGGAAGCCTAGAGGTGGGGATCATTGAAGGGAGTGAGTTACAGGGCTCAGAGCATGGCCTTGGACACTGCATCTTGCCCTGGCCCCTTCTTCTAAGGCACCCTCTCTTTCTCAGGTCCCTAGTCCCCTCAGGTAAGCAGTTTTCTTCCTCCTTTCTGTCATGATGCTGCTGTCTCTCCACAGGCTTACATCAAAGGTCCTAGCTGAGCATGACTGAGGATACCTGAGCCAGGAGAAAGACTCCCTTGAATTGATTTTAGGAATTTTGCCCCAGCCATGGAAAGCTGATTAATCCAGCTCTCATACTTTCTCCCTGTTCCTAACCTTTCATTTTCTGTCTCCAGTTTTCATAATGCTTGGGTATCTTCTCTCCACTTCTCTACTTTCCTTCCCCCAAGTCTGCTTCCTCTCTCAGTCACTGTCCCCCTCCTCTATCCATCTATCAGTGCTGTTTTATGAAGTCCTGGGACTCTAGAAAAGTAACCAAGTTACCACAGGGACTTGTGAACTTCTT
Organism: Chinchilla lanigera; assembly: GCF_000276665.1. Classification (NCBI taxonomy): domain Eukaryota; kingdom Metazoa; phylum Chordata; class Mammalia; order Rodentia; family Chinchillidae; genus Chinchilla; species Chinchilla lanigera. Next base: position 7,164,747 of record NW_004955496.1, on the reverse strand, counting down.
ATTCCACTGGATATTTTGGTGGTCTTGTGAAACCTATGGACCCTGTCTCAACACAACGTTTCTACGTACCTAAAATAAACTACATGAGACTGCAACAGAAGCAAAACATATGGAAATATGGCTATCAAAATATTAAAAACAAAAATTATGTTCTAGTAATATATGTTCTTGTTAACAATTTAATAATAAGATCTAGAGATAGGATCAGAAGTTGCTATACTTAAAGACTAGCATAAATGGTATTTTGAGATCCATAAAATCAAAATATGATATATCAGCAGATTTGATTTCTGTTAGTGAAAACTGTGGGTTGGTGCTACATATAACTGGGAAAGCTAAATTTTAATTAGAGTTTGGTGAAAACAGTGATGGAATTTTACCATCACATTTAGATCTGTATTTATAAACTCCTTATATAGGGAATGAGCTAAACAACCAAAGACAAAAATCCTTTTACAGGTAGAAAAATGAGAGAAATATTATATGCAAATTATTTTTTAAAAACTAAAACTTCTTTTCTTTCTTTTTTTTTTTTTTGTACCAGGAATAGAACTCACAACCTCACACTTGCCAGGCAGGTGCGTTGCATCTGAGCTATATCCCCAGTCCAACAACTAAAATTTTTGAACTGGCTGTAAACTAATGACCATGGGCTTCAAAAAAATGATTCTGAGGGGCTGGGGATTTAGCTCAGTGGCAAAGTGCCTGCCTGGCAAGCGCAAGGTCATGAGTTCGGTTCCCGGTACCGGAGAAAAACCAAAAAAAAAAAAAAAAGAATCTGAAAAACAAAACAAAATAATGAACCTGACAGCATCATATAAAATGTGTTGAGGAATAGTATATGTAAGTAAATTACTTTTAAAAGGTTTTGCAATAGTACACCAGGTAAGTGACATTAGTTGCATTAGATGTGGAACTAAACCAACAGATATTACTTGAACTTAGGAAGTATTTTGTTTAATTAACAACCACAGACCAGAGGTATAAAATGATTTAGAAAATGCTTCCAAAGAATATTGAATTATTTTCACAGATTTAGAAAATGTTCCCAAAGAATATTGCATATTTTTTCACAAAATAGTTTACTCCCCAAGCTCTGCAAGTTATCTGCATAGTCAGAGCATATACAGTGAGACAAACTAACAAAAAGTAAGAAATCTAGTGCACTCAAATTATTCAACAGGAGACTGTTTGAAAATTCTCCCCAAATAGAGGGGTTTTGAAAAAATGGCTCATCTGTATGTCACAAAATAAGTATTAGATTTGGAGTTTAATCTGACTTTTTCCTAAGAGCTTCATGACAAACCACTAAAATGTAACTCAACTAAACCCCAGCATCCTGATATCCCAGTTTTGAGTATTTTCAAAGATGTACTTCAGAAAGAAGATAAATTTTAAAAATAAAACTAAAGCAATTCTCTTTTTGTCCCTTTCTAAAAGTACTAAAGGCAAAATAACTGGTTTGTTAACTCTGTGTACTTAGACACATTCCTTTAAGAATCAGTGTTTTTCTCTTATAAAATGAGAACAACCCTAATTCTAGTTACCCCACAAGACTATGGAGAGAATAATTACTCCATATGTGCAAAAGCACCAGTCGTGGTCCTGGACACATTGTTGTGGTTCAATATGTGTTGATTGTAATTCACAAATAAGAGTACACTAGGTCTACCAGCTAAGATGCTATCATTTAAAATCATCTTCAAATGAAAGATCGCCCACGTCCCCTTTTCTTCTTCCATAAATCATGTTTGTTGTCCTAGAAAGAAAGCTATAATTTGGCTCCCTGCAAAATTTCTTTGACTCCAAGACAATATTGAGCCTACAACACTTCAGTGTTCAGAGTATTAGAAAGTTGAATAATCTAAATAGGATACTTTGAAAGAATTTTGATTGCATTGTGTACTCCCATCTTATTGCCTTGGAACAAAATAATTATACTCTTTTGAGCACCAAGCTAACATTTCTGAAGCTGTGTCATCTCTGAGAAGATAGAGCTTGGTGTTATGAAATGCAGTTTCACCTTGCTCTCTTGAGAACAAAAGCAATGATTAAAACAAGGAGTTGAAGTCTCCTGCAGTAGCTGATGATCCCACACAGGTGATGGGGAGGCTTTTGCTGGGCACCAGTGCACAAAATCCTTTTAAAGGTGCTGAATTTTATTTGGAAAGGAAAAAAGTACTAGTAGCTTTAACATTTTTCCTTGAAAAAGAACTGATGTGCTCTCTCTCTGCCACCAAGAAAAGAAAGATTCGATTCCAGATCCTTCCAGATCCAATTACGATTCCAGATCCTTCCAGTAGACCTGCCTCTTAATGATTGATCCTTTTCACAACTTCCCTGCAGCTCATCCTGAGGGGGAGTGTAGGCCACTGGCTCTGCCTGGACTGAAACAATTTTGGAGTCATTCACATTGGCTTCTCCATGCCTTGTGTCAACCCGATGCTTTTGAGCTTCCACATTAGTACATTGTCAGTAGCTCTTGCCATCTCTGGCTTCACTTGAGTGAGACAAGGCCACACACAATAAATGCTTAGCCCAAGATGCAAACACAGTTCTACTCTTCTAGCCCCTCTTGGAAATCCCCTACCCTCTCTTCTGATGCTTTCCTGAATTTGTGGGAGAAGCCTATAATATGGGCCTGCTCGTTCCTATCTCCACAAAATCACATCAGATTTTGTGCTTGGATTTTACCTATTTCCATACTCCTCTCTTCCCTGCAGTAGATTTTTTTAAAGATTGCTCTTAAGTCAGCCCTCACGACCAGCCATTTATTGCTTTTCTGCATCCTCCTTTTCCTCATGCATTTCCAGAGCCTCCTCCTGTTCCATCTGTAGCCCACACACTGACAGAATCAACACTATTTTTTTTTTTGCTCCCAAAAGTTTGCATAATTGCAAGAGCTGCGTGTGGGAGATGCTTAACCGTGCTGCCACATGAGGAAAGGCAGAGGCGATCTCTGTAATTCTGCTACCTTTTAGGAACATAAGACTGTAAAATGCAGAAAGGGAACCTCAGAGGAGAGGTAAGACAGTGGTCACAAGTGGGAATACATTTTGAGTCTAGGTGTGCAGAATTATTATTCAGTGTGGTTATATGTAAGACAGTAAGTTCTCTGAAATAAACACCATGGTACCCAGGCAAAGCCTGCAAAGGAGCCAGACCCTTACCCCAGTGATGCCAATTCTGTGGCCCAGAACCAATCTAACTTCCCCCTCCACTCATGGAACCCTCTCAAAGGGCTGCATCTTCCCAAAGACCTTAAATAACAAAGTGCTAATACTACACCAGGCCAAGGGAGGCCGTGCTCCACACACAACATCCAAACAAAGAGAAATCCTGCAGTTTGCTACTGAGGTGTAATTATTTCAATTCTTGAGACAGAGAAGGTCTTAGTCACCTTGGGTTTTCGTCTGCAACAAAAACCTTCCAGCTGGTGCCCCAACCTTCTAAGCTCTCTGCTGCTAATAACCACAGACATCGTCAAACTTAAAGGTATTGTGATAATATTATTTCCCTGCATAAAGTCCTGCAGGGCCTTCAGTTGTTGCTCACATTCATTTTAAATCCTCGGTAACTACATGTCTCTTTATTAGCGTATGCCTTTGTGAAGACATCCCTTGTCACTTGCTCTTACTGAAGCCTATCTTTCTTGAGAAGCAAGTTTGCTCATTACCTCAGACAGCAATCCCAGGTCCTGAAGCTCTGCTCCCCTTTTCCTCACTTTTCTCACAGGAATAACTTTGCTGTTTCCTTTTCATAAAATCATGTCCCTTGCTCCTTCAAAACATCGAAACTCAAGATCCCACAGAAGATAGAGAAGAAAAATTCAAAGATTTTGGTCTCATTAGTCTGGCAAACACCATCTCAGCATTTCTAGAATCCAGAGATTTAGATTTCTTGTTCATTATCCCTATAATGATGAGAATTATACAGCTCCAGCAATGGAATTGGCGCTAAACATGCAGAAATTGTAGTCAGATCTTACTCCTGACTAGCTGTGTGGCTTTAGGCTAATTATTTGAATTACCTAATTTATAAATTTTGTCATTTGTAAAATAAAAATGGTATCATGATATTTATCCATGCAACACATATATGTTGGTCACCACAGTGCTATCAGAACAAATGACACCACCATAAAAATAAAGACAAAAATACTTAAACTCAGGGGGATTGCAGTTCAACAGCTCAAAGGAAGAATAACTGGGATAGTCAGTGTGTTTTCATTGTTCCTCGCATAGTGAGTAGCAAATAAACGTTAGCCACCAACAATACTTTTTACTTAAAATAGTATAATAACAAGTGAATTAAATATGTCAGTGGAAATGTAAAATATTTGCAGGGTGCTTCTGTAAGAACTTGGAAAGAACAGAGCCAGATGTTGCTTTTAAGGAGTTAACACAGAGCCTGGGCCAGATTAGCACTTATAGAAACGGAATTGTTTGTGTGACCACAAACACTCCTGTGCAGGAAAAGCAGCTTCAACCTGCCTGCTGTCTAATATCTCTGTTGTTAAGTGTGCTGTGCTCCCTGGGATTGTGTTTCACCAGAAATCCCAAGTCCCTGGTCTTAGTGGCTGCTCCTCCTGCTCCCATAGCCATCTTCTCACTCACACATGCAGTGTGCATTCAGAGGCCTGGAGCCTGGGTGGCACTGACTCTGCCTGTCTGGACAGAGCTCTGTAAGGATGCAGAAAGGCAGTGCCAATGTGACAATAAACAACTGCAGGCCACACTGCAGATGCCACAGGCCTTTAAAATATACTGTCTGCAGCATCTACTTGTGGGCACTGGGATATGTGCCACCTTCCCTGGGAGATTCCCAAGAACCAGGGTAGTCCAGGGCTTGGCATGGGTGGGACGGACTGCAGGAAGAACCTGGGCCTCGGTTCCACATGCATCACAAAACCAGTGTTCTCTCTACAGCATTTCTCACAGATCCTTCAGGCTGACAGCAATGAGAATCCCACAGCCACTTACACAGCTCTGAGCTCTGGGAGTTCCCAGAAAGCAACAGATGCCCTCACCTGCACCTCCTTCCAGGGACCAGACTGATGCCAGCCCAGAGCACAGCTGATAGGGGAGACCATGGACCCAGCCTGTAAGAAGAACAAGGCTCATGCTTCATTCTCACATGTCGGCTAGGTTTCTGTAATCCCATTAAGCTTTACAGAAGAGGGATGCTATGGAAGTGGGCGGGGGGCTATGGAGAAATGTAAGATCTCAAAACAAACACCAGGAACTTTAAGCAGGGTAACAGCTGCTACATTCTTCAGGGACCCCACCCATGAATCTCAACCCCAAAGCCTCATAGCTGGTGGCTAGCAGTGGCTGATAGTGCTGATACACTGAGAAATATTCTTGGTCTTTGGAGAGTTTTGGAAGTAATAGCTCGTCCCATTTTAACTATCTATCCTTTCAGCAATGTGTCAATATTTTTTCTGTAAGATTTTATGATATGCAGATTCTAAAATACTCCATACCCAAAATTTCCAGCTCTGTGAACATACCCTGTCCAGTGATCTCCTCACCTCTCACCTATTGTGTGGACAAGTCTGGGAGCAAAATCAGACATCAACCTTGGGTTACACCACATTGTACCCACATTCAGTGACTGAGAGGGATTCTCTGATGAGCTTGGAAGAAAAATAGAAATATACAGGATACAGAATGCCAGCCTTCAATGGTTTTAATGATGGGTTTCCCATGATAGTGTGGAATGGATAAGGAGCCTGGTACTTTGTGTACTGAGTAGAATCAGATGGAGCCTTTAGACCTGAGGCACTCAAGATGCCTGCACATCACTGGGGCACCTTGGAAGGAAACCATGGTTTCCTGGACAGAGTTCTCTTGAGAGAAAATAGTATAACAGCCCATGCCTGCCCCAAGTCCCTATCTACTTCCTGCCTCCTGTTGTCTCTTCTTTCCTCAACTGTGATACTCCACATGGTCTGCACCCAGCTCCAGAAACTCCAAAATAAAGAGCTAAATAAACCTCTTTTCTTGACAAGGTGAGCCTACCACACTACACCATGACAAAAGCTGATGACACATTCCCTAGACTATTTGACAAGTGAGAACCAGGATTGTTTTCCCATTTATGGAGTCACGCACACAACCATGCTGGACATTCAGTTCAGCAAATGTCAGCAGTGTGTGTTGAAGCACTGTGACAGGTAAGCTAGTTGCCGTGACTGGGCTGGTGTGGAGGCCACCCAGTGGATTAGAAAAGTACACTTCTTGTGTGTCTGAGTAGGCCATGCCACTCTCTGGCACTGGTCCCCTGCTATCCTCCCTGGCTGCCATAAACTAAGAGCTTTGCCCCACCACACCTTCTGCCATGATGTTCCTGCCTTTTTGAAGCAGCCAGCTATAGACTGAATCTCCTGAATGCATGAGCTAAATTAGAATTCTCCTCCTTTATTGCAGGTGTCAGCGTGACTATTATCCTGACACATATTTTATAAAAACAGTGAGAACCTATGACTAGGTAAGCTTGCTCCTTCGTGACTGCACATGCACTCTCTAGAGGAAAAACAACAGGCACAGATGTGTCAGACAAATTGGGACTCAGGGAGCAAACCATTCTGAATTGATAAGAGAGTTCATGCCTTAAAGAAATAATCAAAGAACCCATGTCAGAAGTTGGAAATTCATCTGGCAGCCATGAGACACTACTGGAGAGGTTTGCTGGTTGTTGTTTCCTTTTGTTTGGCAGGGATATTATGGTGGGAGCAGCCTTCTGGGAAAATGCAGAGTTTAAGAAGATGGATTATAAAATGGCCTAGCATTGGATAAGCTGTTGTATACAGGCATGGGCTGAAGTATTAACACTTAGGCAATAATGATACAGTAGAAATCAGAAGAAACAATACCTGTGAAAATCTTAAGAGAAAGAACCCATAAGTCTCACTACACTATGAGGCAATCTCAAATTGTCCAGCTGGGAGAGACAGAATTGACTCATGTTATGGTGAAAATAAAAACAACAACAATAAGCAGCTGACTCTGCATAGCAGATGCTGTTTTATCAGGTGTGAATAGCAGTAGCAACACATTAATAGTCACTAACAAAATGTTTCTCATTCCTCCGTACATGTGAGACATCCCTTCTCAGATATAAGCATGTGATGAGTAGAACACAATTTACAGCTTTTACTTGATGGGAGGCTATTTTTTGTTGAAATTATACACAAAGTATTTAAACTCTATTTTGAGGCAAAAGTTTGTTGTTCAGAAAGTTAGGGGAATGTCATTTTTCCTTATACTTAGAGAATGACTAGGTAAGCTTGCTCCTTCATGACTGCACAAGCACTCTCTAGCCAATGTAACATGTATTCTTCTACACATATGTTCACACATGATCATACATGTTTTCTTGGAACTATACTACAAATTGCTTGTTTCTTCTGTACTTTCCAAGTAGATTAAGGCTTAGGTAATATTAAACTATAAACTACATCATAGTCACTCACCTCCATTGTTTCTAAAGAATAAATGAGCAGTTCATGGTAGTGCATACGTGTAATCCAAGCACTCTGGGAGACTGAAGCAGGAGGATCACAAATTTGAGCCTAGCCTAGGCAACTTAGTGAATAGTGAGAACCTATGTCAGAAAAAAAGGCTACCCAGTACCACAGAAATTATCAACAAGTATCAGTTGACCCACAGTATTGTAGAACTGTATGAGCAGCAGGGCCAAGGTTACAGTGAGAAGATGGGTGACCTTAGATATTAGAATCAGTAATCTGAGCCTTCAGAATTCTTGGATCATTTTCTCTCCGCCAGTTTCTTCTCTGGGATTCATTCAGTGCAAATGAAACCCAAAGAGGACAACTAAAGAAGCAGGAAAAGTTTGTACAAATGTCAGGGACAACTGAGGATTCTGACAAAGGAAGAGCAGATTTTAACCACGGCAAACATTTACTCATGAAAGTGTAAAAGCCAACATTCTGGACATATTTTGAAAGCTGTCACTACTTAAAATGTGACAAAACAATATTTAACCCCAGAGCCAGGAAGTCAGCATTTGTTATTACACGACATCCCTAAACCTCACATCCTGGGGCGTCACCTTTCCAGGTACAAAGTTCCATGTTTTGACGTCTTACTTCAGTGCAGGCCAACAGTATAGAACTCACTGCAGTCTAGAAATGAAATTCTTTTCCCTTTCAGGGAAAAACATGAGAAGAAACAACCTTTGAAAAATGCTTATTAAACGTAACTTTCCCGCATAATAATTCCTGGCGACTGTGACAAAGATCCTATGCTAACACTTCTAGGGAAGCTGGTTCTTGGCTTAGCTGTAGCCCACAGGATTGACAGGGAGGGATGTAAATGTATCTCAGGGCAGCGACGGAGCTGTTTTTCAAGTGAGCAGGAGCGAGGCGTGCTTGGAACACATCATACTTCAGTGAAATCGGCTTCCCTCTCCGTGTCACTCCACAGCAAGCCCGCACTCAAATACAAAAGCTTAGATCCTAACCGCATAAAAGAAGAGATATCTGCAGTGATGTGTCAGTTTCTTGTTGCTCAAGAATATACTTTTATCTTGTCCAGTTCCAGTGAGTTCTAGCTGTCGAGGCAAGATGTCAGGCTTCTGTTTGCAGAAAATGACATTTCCAGGAGTTTTACATATCCAGCATGCTTGAGCCATCTGGGTTTAGTAGGAGCAGACTGCAAGGGAGCTGCTAGCACACGGGGTAATAATTTCACAGCAAGTGATTAGGTGATAAGCAGGAGGGATGTGACATGTAAGATTGGAAATATGGACATTTTCTGGTAGGGATAAGTTAAAGTAGCAAAAAGCTTCATGGATTCAGTAAATACTCCACAATCTCTGATGTGTGTCAGCCTTCACAAACCTCCCTGGTCATGAGATCTGCTAGACCATCCGGGTAATGAAACTTGGAAAACGTGCATCCTTCTGCTCCAGGGGCTCTGGAGACACAGGCAGGGAAATTACATGCCACTCAGGTTGTTTACAGTCTTTGGGGTGTCATAGCAGTCCGTGGTAAAACCTACTGTGATCAGCTGCCAGGCATTTCCAAATCAGAGAGATCATTCACAAAAGCACTTTTAGTCTCCTTGTGTGCATCCATGAGTACTGATTTCAGCAAGAGACACATTTTTAAGTATGATGAAAGCTTGGGAGAACTGGAATCTTCCTTAGAAATCAGGAGTCTCTGTTCAGAAATAACAGTGTCTTCTGGTTGTGGGGAGAGCCAGACCTCCTGGTTTAAACCCCAGCTTTAACAAATACAAGGCAGTAGCTCTTGGAAAGAAATAGTTCAGGAGCCTTCATGTTAAATACCTGAAGTTATATGCTGTGTTCACTAAGATTCTGCCCAGATTTTAAAATGGCTGAGGGTTCATAAAGTCTAGGTTTACTTAAAAGCAAAGTGGCCCCTCCCCTGTCTTCTATATTATATCTAAAGCCCGCTCATGCTGATTGAAGGGTGAGCCTTGATCTACTTATATGGTGCTGAATCTATGTCAGATACAGTTCATAGCCATGTTATATAATCTCAGTGCATTCTTATAATAACTACATGAGGAAATTATACAAAGACAGTGGGGGTAAGGTTGCCACTGACGTCTTGCCCTGGAAAATGAATTCTACAGAATAAAAGTGAACCAAGGAACATGTGAGCAATTCATCACAATAGTTTAATCAACAGCTGACCCGAGCAACAGTCGCAGAGCACATGCCAAACATCACAGCCACGCAAGTTTGACCCCAATATCATAGAACGAATTCCAAAGCGATCAAGTCAAATGCACCATCTTTCCCCTGCAGGGATCATGCCACATGACATGGGATGGAGTAACCATCCCTCTCCCTGACCACCCCAACCACAGCAGTGACTATCACCGGGTGCTTCACACTGCAACCATCACAATTATTACTTAATTCTACAAAAAGAGTTAGATAGGGCTGGGGATTTAGCTCAGCGGCAAAAGCGCCTGCCTGGCAAGCGCAAGGTCGTGAGTTCGGTTCCCGGTACCGGAGAAAAACCAAAAAAAAAAAAGAGTTAGATATTGTTTGAAGGAATCAAGCATTTGTGGTTCTCCCCATTTTGTTTGTGGGTTTTCTGCTTTTGGTTTTGGTCAGGAGAAATCATGTTGTTGATGGTTAAAATCATCAGAAGTCTGAAATTCAATCAGTAATAGAATGTGGACCTCTAAGTATGCAATAAATATATTTTTCCTGGTGTATCAACCTTTGTGTCAAAGGAAATTAACCAGATCTACCATCCTCCTGCAACTCACTGCAGTTCCTTTCCTTCTCTTCCTCTCCTCCCACCCCACCCTGCTGGAGGGGACGACTGGCTGCTGGCTCTGAATATGCTCAGCTCTGATGGTATGAAATTCAGCTGTGGCATTATAGAAGCATCCAGAGATTTTGCTCTCAAGGAAACTGTTTTCTTTGTTTTAAATCCAGGATGCCTGCAGGAGAACAAAAGAAAACCTGGTAAAGTAGCAACCTAAAAAGACCCAGCAAAAATTATAATGATGATGCTTTTTCCTTCTTTTTCCTTCTGAGAAAGAAAAATCCTCATGAGGGTTCCTCCTACAGATCAGAATGATGTAGGATTCAGCCTGCTTTTCCTTCTTCCTTAACTTCTCCAGTAACTGCATATCCCCAGGAAAGTACACATTATATAAAACTGAGTTGAGTGAGCTGTATGAGGTGCTAGCGAGCGTCTGCTTCTCTGTTATATTAGTCAGTGTGCACTTCACTGAGGAGTACAAGAAGCTGTTAGTCTTATCAGTATTGAAACGACACTTCCTCAACCACTAGAGGATACAGTGAATCCGTGCTCACAAAGGGGCTTGTACTTTGTCCTCAGTCCCATCGGCACCCCTGGCCCTTCACAGCACAACTGCAGTGGGTGGCCAACAGGAGGGGAGGCAATGGGCTCTGAGAGCAATCTCCCTCTCTCTCCGGTCTCTCTCCCTCTCCCCCATCTCTCTCCTTCTCTCTCTCTCTCACACACAAAACATATACACATCGCACACTTATGAAAACACGTTTTCTGCATCAATATCCCACTCTAAAAATGAAAAAGAGCTAACATAACCAACCCTTGACATTTGTCCTCTACAGCAGAGGAGGTAGAGGGAAACTGCAGTCTCACAGTTCCTGAGGAACTTACTCTGTAAAAGATGAACTGTGCTCTAAGCCAATGAGTGGGTTCCATGTTCTTTGTCCCAGGACTCATTCCAAACTCAGTATCCTTTCTTCCTGGCCACACAGTTGCCTCTCTTGGGCAGTCTGCATTTTCTTACTCTGGGTGCTGTGGATGACTGGTTGAAAACTGCAGCAACCTGGTTTAACCAAAGCTGGTCTGCTCACTTCTTCTTTTTAACAGATATGCAGAGAGAGACTAGAGTCTCCCAAGGAACTGGGAATACAGAAAAAGCTATATTATGGTTCTAACCCTTTCATGAGAGTTGAATATCTTTCCAGGTTCTGTGTGAGCTAACAGATGACTGACCAGGCACCCCAGCAAGAGCCCCAGGGCAACAATTTTACCATCCAAGACCAAGACTTGGCCGCCACCTTTTGCCAGCCCCACCTTTGCTTACATGGACTGCATGTATTTTGATGGTAAGTTATCAACTCTGATTTATTTGAGTTTTTCAAGCTCATTCATTATAACACAATATTTGCTTTTCAAATACAAAAAAAAATGTAGAGGTTCTTATCCATTCTATATGAAATTTTTAGGTTTTTTGAGTGCAAATTCCTTTTGTGGTCTAGCATGCTCTTTGGAAAAGTCAGTATTTCAAGATTCTTTCTTTTGCAAAGAGCTCATCGTATTCTCCTCTCTTTGGAGTCACTGCTGGCTGTCTTTTCCCAAAACTGAATCACATTCAGCTAAACATGAGGAAATTTTAAGCTGAGAATTGCCTGCCAATGCAACCCATATGTAATCTCAAATTCTGATTTTAATCATTAGTTTCAACTTTTTTCACTAAGTAAATCTTTATCCCAGAATGCTCAGGAGATGATCCTGAGGTACAATTAGCATAACTGTGCAGCCCTGGGGATTGAGACCAGGGTGGTTCTAAACTGAAACGTAGCTCTGCCACTAACTGGCTGCATGACCTCCAGCAGACATTTTACTTCTATGAAGCTCAGGTTGCAGTTCTCCCATTTGCCTTTTGTGAGGATTATATATGCTAAAGCATGAAGGATGCACTATTTAATCCCTTGAACCTGATGGGAACTCAATGAATATAGCTCACGCCATCCTCCATCCTTCAAGCTTGAAAGAAATTGAACACACACCATGAACAATCAGACTAGCCCCAGACTTCTCACCAGAAAACACTGGTGCTAGCAGAACACAGAGCCCCACCCTTTCAAGTCCTGAGACATTTTAAGCTAGCATTCTGCATCAGACAAATTAGTATTAAGGTATGTCAATTTCCCCATGAAAGACCCCCAGGCACACACTGAAGTTGGGCAACATTGGGCTGATGGTTCACCACTGCAGTGAGGAAGATCTACTCCCTAGTGACCAGTGCGTCACTGTTTCCAAGGGTGGTGGGCGAGTTCCTGTAGGATTTAGGCTGTGTTGAGTGATTTTGTAGAAAGATCAAGGAAATGGATGTTTTGGTACTGTCAAGAGGTAATAAATACTCTGTGACTAGTTATCTCAATGATGTTTATCTAGGTGAAATGGAACAAGACAGGTCTAGAATTTAACTGGACTGATGATACGTTTGTTGTGTTGCCAAAGGATGATTTTATTTTTCAGTGTGAGATGGTCATCTAGAGTCTGGCTCCTTCATCATTCACTAGCAACTTTTCATCACAGAGGGCCAATTTCTAATCCTGCTCCTTCTGAGCCTATTTGCTGTAAGCAAGTGCCCAGCAAAATCCTGCATTCCTTCAACTTTCACCAACTTATACATCATGAGCCCAGAGGCTTTTCATTGGACACCACACTGGACGGGCATTCCATGGAGCATCTAAGTCCTTGAGGGACAGCACCATCCATACCATCCTTGCCCTCCCAAGGCCTTTAGAGATTGGTCCTTAGAATGGCCACAGCAACTCATGTCTCTCCTTTTCCTGAAGCCCCATCCCCAGCATTGCTGTTCAGAGTCTAAAGCATTACTGAAAGCAGATGGCCACTCTACAGAGCAACGGCTGGAGTCCAAATGTGAGATTAGGAAATAGATTTCCCAGATGTGGGGAGGGCTTCTGTTGGGAAAACTTAATCCTGAAGTGTTTGGTTATTGACCACAGCATCAGTTTTCCCTTCCTGATCACATCCCTGATCATGAAGAAACTCTTCCTATATCTCAGTGCCCAGTTCAGTTGGACAGCATCACTAGTTCAATATCTGCCAATGTGGAGCTCTGTTTTAGGATCTGCATCTCCAGAAGAAGGATCAGCTAGCTGAGATCATTCCAAGGATGGGCTGCTGTTGCTTCAGATCTGCCTGTTTTTACAAGCGGTTCCCCAACTTTCTATCAATCCTGAGTCCCAGTCCTGACTGAGTTAGCTTTTGCTATGGAGAACCAATGAACACTAACTAGGTGCACAGCATAAACTGATAAAGACTTTGCATATGAAAGGAAGGAAGGAGACAGTGATTTCTTTTTATGCCCCAGTGTGTGATGAGAAATGAAACCCACATGTTTGCTCCTACAAAGACAGAATCGGAGAGAGAGAAAAGGAGGAGGAAGCATGCCTAGGCTGTACCCAGGACACTGCAATTCACCCTGTGCCATCAGAATTCCAGAGGGACACTGCATTGCAGCAATGACTTCACTATCAGTACTTATTTAAATCTACTTCATTATTTTAAAAAAGAGAAAATTGCTGGCAAATTACGGTAAAGTAACCATCTCAAGTAACAAATCCACTAACATAACTCACCATTTGCCCCATCACACAAATGTTTTTAACATGTGATTTTGAGAACAGTAATCCTAAATGAGCAGGTGAACACATTTAAAAATTATCTTACACTGCTAATTCTACAATAGGGAAATAAGAAAGAAATTAAGTTTTTCATACTCATTTCATGTATAGCTGCTTGATAAAGAAGGGGGCTAAGAGTCAAGTTTATGGTTCCAATATAAACACATAAAATAAGCAGTGTGGCAAGCAGAATGAGAAGATGTGACAAATGTATTACCTAAAGGGGAGGTTGAGGGGCTGGGGATTTAGCTCAGCGGCAAAAGCGCCTGCCTGGCAAGCGCAAGGTCGTGAGTTCGGTTCCCGGTACCGGAAAAAAACAAAAAAAAAAAAAAAAAAAAGGGGGAGGTTGAAGATCCCAACCTGAAATTGAGAGGCTGCTGAAATCTCTTTATGTCTGCTCTCTACAGAAATACAATGCACATAGGAACAAATGAGGGTGACCTCATTGGTGCAGGGAATCTGCGATGAGGGAGACAACATTCAAGTAACTAATATTCAATTATTGTTTGGAAATTTTGTGTAATGAAAAGACAAAGGAATCCACCCTGGTGCACCTTGAATGGGACTGAGATTGGTACAGGCATAGAAAGCATGGTGGCAGTTCCGCCAGAGTCAAAAGTTGAGCTTCTGTGTGACTTACGATCCTTCGTAAGTCAGTGATCCTTCGTAAGTCTGCTGATCCAGAAATGAGCATCAGCCAGTGGGAGAGACAGCTGCACTCCGTGTTTACAGCATCACTCTTCACAAGGCCACGGTGCGGAAGCAGCCCACGTGTCTGTGCAAGGAGGGAGAATGAAATTGTGGCCCATGGGCACAGGGCAGTGTCATTCAGCTGTGAAAAGAAAGAACTGCCATGGTGGGGAGCATTAAACTGCATGACACAATCCAGGTATAGAGAGAAAAATGTATGATTTCATCAAAGGTGCAATCTAAAAAAAAAAAAAAAGAGCAACAACAAAATAGAGAATGGAATTGTGTGTAACAGGGAGGCATAGGATAAAATGCACACAGATGGTCAAGGGACAGGAATGAGTCCGTGCAGCTAAGGGACAACAAGAAGACTGGATAGTGATACTGTGTAGCACACCGGAAATGTGCTAAAAGAGTAGATGTAAGGTGATCTATGACCCACACACACATACACACACGTGCGCAACGCACATGCACGACACATACACACACACAGAGGTAATGCTGCAAAGTGATGACCTGATTACTTTGCTTAACTCTCTGTATGACTCATTTCATTACATACATGTATATCAAAAGAACATGTTGTATATCCTATTTAATAAAAATTTTGGAAGATAATCATTAAATCAGAAGAATTATAATTCATCAAAATATATACAAATATTTTTTTCTGAATGATATAACCAACTAAAATCAACTGTCTTTTCAAATAAAACAAAGACAATATAGGCTCCAAAAACAAAACATCATCACTTTTATCACACTCTAAGAGTGAGAAATAGTCTTGGAGATTTATGAATAAATATTTTTAACCAATTGCTTTTTTTGGGAAAAAAAAATGACACGATGGATTCTGATTTTGGAGAGCAGGTGATAGTCATAAAATCACACTTTAAGCTGGACTCAGAACATTGGAGCTGGCCTGGAGGCTGGCTGGCAGGCTGTACAGTGAAGGGTAAGAGTTCTGTGAACTCGAGCTCACGGCATGTGTGCAGAGAAGCACATTGCCCAGGCCCCAGCTCAGTATGAATCTCTAGGGGACATGCACAAGGTCTCCAGAGCTAAGGCATTACCCTTTGCTGTCTTGGGACTGAAAGGGATTGGGTAGCACTCACCTCTGTGTAGGGTCTTCTCTTACAAAAAAAAAGAAAAAAAAAAGTAGGCCAACTCATAGTAGTAAGGAATTAAATTTAACAAATGAAGCTCCCTTTCCTTGCCTTCTGTGTTTCTGTTGCAGATGGAATGTAGGTAGGAGAAAGAGAGAAGTTCCAGAGATTCTTCCTCCCACTGTAAAAGAAAGCCCAGAGGAGGGGCACACAGAGGGCCCAAAGTGGGCATAGGTGGTATGAGGGCTGCAGAGGTTCTGAATCTGTCCACATGGGCTCCAGTTTGGGCAACGAGCTGCTGGAGCACTGAAACCCACTTTCTGCCACAAACCATGCAGCCAGTTAAAGGAGAGCACCTCGCACCTGTTTCCAATCCTACGGCGAGGGACGGCACACATGTATGGGTACAGCAGTCAGAATCCCACACTGCACTGAGAAATTGATTTTATTTTTGGCAAAATCACCCCCTTAAACATGCATGCTTCAACTGCCCCATCTGTAAGCATAGGAAGTCCTTGCCTACAAGTCCTCACAGGGATGAGACAAAGATTAATACATTCTAGAAAGCACTTTTCCTAGGAGAAAGGAAGGGCATGAAACCAAGATTTTTCCTAAACTGCAAATGAAATATTGACCTCCTTGAAAATCTGTATGGGAATACTATAATCTTTCAGGATGCCACTTGAGTAGAATATCATTGGTTTTAAAGTTACTTGCATGAAGGACATCTGAAAATTTTTCTCAATAATTGAGCATATTTCTAATTGTGCACCAGACATGCAGTTCACAATGCAATCCAAGGGGTAGGGACACAGCAGATGACTGAAACGTAGTACAGTCCTGGCCTATAGCAAGGGGTGGAACTGCTGGTTTATGCCACTGAGATGAGGGTCTCATACATAAAGAATAAATAAAAGAAAATTCAGTCTTCAGTGAAGAACATTGCCCTATGGCCTGTGTTTGGTTTCTGGTTATGTGTGCTTGCTTTTGTATTTGAACACAGTGGTAATTTGTCTGTGCTGCCAAAGGACCATTGGATGCCTGTGATCACTCAGAGACAACCCCTCCTGGTTTGACCACTAGACCTGTGTGCCTGTCCCTGCCAGTTCACTCAACACACTGGGAGGCTCCTGAGAATTTGTGCTAAGGTAAGGAAACAACTTCTGCTTCAGGTATAGCCTGGTGCCTTCCCTTTCTCTCCCTTTACACACCTCTGTGTGCACTAAACTCTGTAACACTTTAAGATCCTCCCAGAGTCAACTTTGGAAGGAAACCTGAGAAGGTGCCTTACCCATACTACTAGAGGGAGTTTACTCAAAGAAGACTCTGGTGCCTGGTGTCCTGGCTGCTTCTCTGTCCTCCCAGCTGCCTGCTCACCAGCCTGAGCATGGCGCACACACTTCCCTCTGCTGCCCACTGCCACCCCCAGTCAAATGCCCAATCCCCCACCCGAAACCCTCTGCTGAGTCCCAAGACCTTCCACGCACCCTGATTCTTAGTCTTTCATAGTGTCAGCTCCTTTGAGTCCCTCAGAATCAACAATTACATTTCCATCTTCTTTAAGAATCAGACTTTTCCACAACAGAACTACTATAAAAATTATACCAGTCTTTCAATCTGGGTTCAGATGTTATCTGTTTTCTTCATGGAAGAGGTCCTGATTGCTACAGCAGAAATTCTCTGCATATATATTTGATACTGTCTCTATGATCAACATCATCATCATCATGCCACCACCATCACCATCACCAACATCC
Organism: Chinchilla lanigera; assembly: GCF_000276665.1. NCBI lineage: Eukaryota > Metazoa > Chordata > Mammalia > Rodentia > Chinchillidae > Chinchilla > Chinchilla lanigera. Next base: position 7,147,244 of record NW_004955496.1, on the reverse strand, counting down.
GCCCTTCTCATTACCGTCATCTCTGGGTACCCTGCTTACTAAACTTACATCCAAAGCCATCTGTTACATGCCAACCATTGGAGGCCCCATGCCTTTCTAGAAGAAGAGCCTGCAGTGCTGAGCAAGGAAGTGACCAAGGTCTCCTGTGTTCTTCTCGCACTCAGTTCTGTAAGTGACAAAGTGAGATGGGATGACTAAGGGAGTACAGAGTGAGAAAATCAGAGCACACCAAAAAGCCAAAAGTTGACTTTTGTTCCCTCATCTGTCAGTTTATTCTGTGTCTCCTCAGCATGCTGCTTTGTAGAGAAAAAGAGGAAACCCAGGTGGCACTTTATGAAAGGAGCACTACAGGTGGCATGGAGGACTCCAGGAAAGAGAGAAACTACCATTTTTCGTGGTTTCCACTTCATGATGCATTTAAGTCTCCATTTCGCCAGAAGATACCAGGACAAGGCAAAACCAGCCGCCTGACCACACAGATTGAATTTTATCTTCTGCTTCCCTAGATGAAGCTAGTTGAGCACCAGTCAACCAGCAAGTGGCCTGGAAGGTGGCCTGCTCCATGCCTGCCAGGCCTCTGTCCTGACCTCAGCCCTTGGGATCCAAAGGACAGCCAGCAGACGGCCACTGTCCCAGGTATTTCACTCTCAGTGTGGCACACAGAGTTCACTTCTTAAATACTCAGATACCTGGAAACTGCAAAGTGCTATTCCAGTGTCACATGAGATTGTTGAAGGCAGCCTCGCCCACATTCGTGGGAGCAACCAAGGGCAAAAGCAAAAGCCCCGAGCACTTCCTGTGACTGCACATTAAAAGCCAAACATGCTGTGCATGGACGCCTCACCAGGATACAGGAGCTTTTCTGGTCCTGAACACATTGTAAGCTCAGACACAAGCCAGTGATTTACTGTCACTGTGCACCAGCAGGAGCTCCCAACACCAACAGGGTCCTTCAGGGCCTGCAGGAGCTGCCTTCCCACTTGGCTGGTTCTGCACAAGACCCCTCAACAGTGGGCCACGGGCTCTGTTCTGTGACAGGCAAATGGCAGGCCCCAGGCCGCCTTTCTTGCAGCTCATTCCAAGCCTTCGACTTTATTACACCCTGCAGTCTCTAAACTGCTAAGGAAGATTTTCTGAGGACTCATCAGTGGGAACATCGTGGGCTACGGGATGTGAGCTCACACTTGCACAAATAAGGAATGGGAAGTGGGCTTGTGCAGGAGAACTTGCATATTTTCTTCTGAAATGACATATTGGAGCATTAAAGCAATGTATTCCATTCTCCTGCTAGCAAAGAATAATATTGCCTCCCCAGCAGCTCTGCTTTTGAATCGTGCACGGCAGAAAAGATCCTCCGTTTGTGGGCAGCTGCAGTCCCCAGGGCTGGCAGAACATTGCCAGGAGCTCTGAAAAGCCTCCACACTAACTGGGATCTGGCTGATTAGTGACACTTTGGAGAGCCAGGTTGTCAGTGAATAGAAAAGCAGGGGAACATGGTGGGCGCTGCAGCCTGGAACACGGCAGTGGGTGGTGGGCTGGCTCCTGCTCCCCTGCTCCCACAGGAACATTGCTCTGCAGTTTGCTCCAGCACTGAGATGGATGTGGGGGCCCTAGCAATACCTTGGCCTCCTTGCCCGCCTTGCCATGCTCCCACCATCTGCAAGGGGCAGTTTGGTGCCATTTCAAAACACCTTGCACTACTTCTCACAGCTGGGTGAAATGTGTCACACCCTCAGTGGCCTTGGGATCATGTGTGCACATTTTGATATAGCCCACTAGAAATGTCTTATTTCACTATCACTGGACAATTCCAGTAGCAAATACACCTAAGGTATTATGTAAATATCAGTAATGAGTTTGAGTCTAAGAACTTGAGCAATGAAAAATGAGGCTAAGAACATAAAAAACATTGAATGATGTTGAAATACCAGTTAAGTGAATTAACCAGAAAACACATAACTGGTAGTTTCAGTGAAAACCACTGAGGTTTGGCAGGAGGTGAAGGACACTGTGATGGCAGAGTCACCTGGCCCAGTAGAGCTGACTGCTTTAAGTGTCACAGTCACCCCTAGTGCAGGTGCAGGGGACCCGGGTCAGGAACTAGTTTTCTGCATCCACAGCTTCTTGACATGAATGTGCCTGGCTGACATGATTTCTATGCTTATATCTCAACGCCACACACCCCCAATCTTAAATTTAGAAGCAAAAACCTGTGCCGCCTGCATCAGCAAGAACACCATCTGAGGCAGGCGGCCCCTGTCCAGCTGCTCCACTCCCTGCAGGGAAAGGGTGAACGTCCTGCTGCTGCCCCGTTTGCAAGGAAAAGCCCAGGTTCTGGAGCCCATTTAGGTGGAGAACAAGCCCAGGAGCTTGGAGAAAGAAAGAAAAATATGGCTTACAGCCTGTTTTCCTTACCTCACCCCATTAACCACTCCTCTCTTCTGGGTCACCAGATCCATCCTCCTCTTAACAGTGACTTCACCTCACATGGTCCATCGTTCAGCTCTGTCTGAACATAGAAGACTCCCTGAGTCCTAAGGCTACTTCCACACACATTTAAGGGCCACGTTTCAGTGTCAGGTCAGTGGCCGGTCCACATGTCAGTGGCTACAGGTCAGCCACAGGTCAGTGGTTGGTCCAATGCTCCCCTTCCCTCTTCACTAGCAGAGCTCACCTGCCACACAAGGACCACTCAAGTCAGTTACATAGCTATGTGGCTCTAGAAGTAGGACTGTGACACCATTTCAGTGTGGCTTTGTAACAGACTCATGAGATGACAGGTGATGTAGTCCGGCACAGTGTGACAGGTCTTGGAGCAGCATTGTGATGAGTGATACAGTTCTGGAGTAGCCCCATTTTGACATTCAGGAGGCATAACTTGAGACAGTTCAGCGATAGCTATGTGGCACTGTGCTGGGGTAGCCACACGATACAGTACTTACAATATGACCCAGATCTCTGGTGGCAAGAGAACACAGAGCAGCAAGATGACACATTTCTGGGGTTTGTATGAAACAGGAGATGACCATGTGGAATGTCGCTGGTCAATGAAATCTAAAGAATATTTGCTGAAGAATTCTAGGAAAGACCCTTCCCTGCACATAAAAAGGGTGGAGACTGTCCTCCTTCTGGGCACCTCTGAGCACCTGACCTGGGCCATCCCTCTTCATCCAGGAAGGAGGCAGACACAGGACAAGTGTTTGCATTTTGTGCAAGCACAGCACCCCTGCCTGCCTACCTGAGAGGCCTTCTTCATTGACATAATAAATCACACTTGGTGTTTATGGGTACCATTCTGCTACAACAGGAAACTCAACAGTTCCCTCTAGGAATTAAGTCTATTTTGGCAAGCAAAGATACATGTTTCTCAGAAATGTATCAAGCAAAGATAAAAGTTTAGGACAAAAATTCAACTTGAAACTTCATGTGGAACAATGGGAGTAATGTCCTTGAGCTCTGTAAATAGGATGCAGGCAGGCTCCCTGTCCTGGGGTAAAGACATTGAGACATCTTGCTGGACTAAGTTTTGCACTAAAGACTTTGTGGCAAGCAGCTCAGACAAAGGCATGACCTATTCACACCAGAAGCCCAGGTACTTAGGGAGGTTAAAAGTCCAATTCAGGAAAAAATTTTAGCCAACTATCCCTCAGACAAAGGACTTCTATCAAGAATGTATACAGAATTTAAAAAATCAGGCCCCCAAAATTCAAAGACCCAATCCAAAAATGGACATCTGAGATGAATATATACTTCTCAGATGAAGAAATACAAATGGCAAATATATATATGAAAAAATGTTCAATATCATTGGTCATTTCAGAAATGTAAATTAAAACAAGACTGAGATTCCATCTCACCCCAGGAAGAATGGCTACCATCAAGAAATCAACCAATACCAAATGCTGTAGGGGCTGTAGGGGAAAAGGAACCCTTCACTGTTGGTTGAAGTGTAGATGGTAAAACCATTGTGGAAATCAGTGTGGAGATTCCTCAGAAAATAAACTAGGATTAGAGGTCCCTCTTAACCTCGCTGCTCTTCTGAGTATTTTCCCAGAAGAATTAAAAACATCATACCACAGCAATATATGTGTATCCATGTTTATAGCAGCACAATTTATTATAGCTAAATCTTGGAGACAAACCAAAAGCCCATCAACTGAGGAACGGATGAAGAAGATGTGGTATTTGTACATAATAGAGTATTACTCAGCTGTAGAAAAGGATAAACTTGAGGCCTTTATAGTTAAATGGATGCAACTAGAGACAATACTCATAAGTGAAATAAATCAGACCCCCATGTGTAAACCTTGTATTGTATTATCTCCCTTGTGTAAGAACCTGAAAGGGTAAATAAAACCCAAAATATACAATAGATATTATGAAAGGGAAAGAAATTGCTCAAAAGAAGTAACAACTGAGATAAGGGAAAAGAGAAAAAGAAAGAAAGAAAGAAAGAAGGGAATACATATATATATATTTTATATATATATATAATGTATATAAAATATATATATTTCCCCCCCCCCAGGTAGCTGAGATAATTGTACTGCTGATGTCTAATGGTTTACTGAAAGGAACAGTTAATGCTTAAATTTTTTGACAGTTTTGTATGCTTAAATCTGGTAATCTAAACAACTAATTTGAAAACAATAATATGCAATATAACAATCATTGTTGAATTCCTACCATCTTGTTTAATGAAGCTCTATATCATTTCTAAAGATTTTTTATTGTCTTTTATTCTCTTTAATGGTTTGATTGATCTTGCATTCTTACATCTGGTAATCTGAGCAATATTGTTGAAGATAACAATATGTAATATAACAACCACTGTTAATTCCTATAATCTTGCTTTAAAACTCTGTATGATTTTTATTGTTTTTGCTTTATTTTTGCCTATGTTTTTATTATTTTATTTTTTATTCTCTTTATAATAAAAAAGTTCCCCTAATTCTTGCTCCCCATAGTTGAAGATGAATGACAGTAGTCAATATGCTCCCAGGGGGCCATGGCCACCTACAATCAATCAACTTGCCTTTCCAGAGTGGGGCTGGGCTCATGACTGAGGGCTCTGCAGAACACACTGAAAGCTCTGCACATGGTCTCCAGTGTCAATGACTTGGATTTAGGAAGCAAGAATCTGAAAACAGTGGCTCAGTGTGGAGGGATGTGAACAAGCAGTACCTGCTAGACCCAATGGGCAGATAGTGCTCTCTGTCCACTGTGCAGAATGTAGACATAACAATGGCAGCCTGCTGCTGGTCCTGTGCATGTGTGGGTGGCCAGGATCCTGACCAGCCTGCTCTGGTGGGCTGAGGTAGTAGATGCTCTGGAGCAGACGTGGACCCAGAGACCAGGAGGGAGAGTTCATGAGATTCCCACAACTGCTGTCCAGGAAGTTGGAGTGTTAACCACACACGGACAAATGGACAGATGCACCAGGCTCTGCCTTACTGAAACGGCAACACAAATGTCTGCCATGTCACACGTTTGTCTACTTCAACGCTGATGCCAACACCTCACTAGCAGCCTTTGTACTGAAATACAGTGATTAATTAAGCATAGTTATTCCTTTTCAGTATAATTTTTCTGTTCCCCATCACAATGGTTTATTCCAGATACAATTTCCTAACAATTCAATAAGTGTTTTTCAATAAAATTTTCTGAAGTTAAATGAGCAGGGAAAGCGCTCTTCACACACGTTGGCATTGGCTGCTTTGGTGGAAGCCTACAGCTCAGAACGTTCAGTGTGTGCGCCACAGAGGGCATGGGAAGATGCCCGAGCCCAAACACTGTGATCACGCAACTTTCTCCACACAGCATCACATGAGGCTGATCTGTTTCAGAGCATGATTTAAGAAACACTGATTTAGTTTTGGATCCAATGCACAGGTAATAAATGATTAATGTTCATGTTTTTAAAAATTTAATGTACTGCAGTTGATCACTATTTAGAATTTAACTTTGTACCCAGTCGAGTATTTTAGCCATCAGTGGACCCTCTAGGTTTTCATCGGCACGCTGAAGCTTTCAATAGTAACACACGGCTTACTCTGTTAGAGTCACTTCCTAAATTAATTTTCAAAAATGGTTCACAGATCATACATTTCTGATCATACTCAAAAATGTGAAAGTGCTTTGTCTTTTGGGGTTTATGATGGTCACCTTGGTTGTGCACAAAATTATTGGCTCCTCAAAATACAAGGCAAATTTGTTCTGTGCTGCTGTATAAAAGTTAGAAGCAAGCCTGAATTTGTTCCTTTGTACTTAAATATTGTGCAGATGGGGGAGATATAGCATTACACCCATAGACTGTTTATTGTAATTTATATGGTTTTAAATATTTGCAAGGATGTGTTAGTATGGGCATCTAAGTACTTTGGAATGAAATTCACACCATATTTTAAATCTGCACGATTCATTTACTGTCTCATTTATTGGGGCATAAACATGAAAAGCATTCTTTCCGTCCAATAACTGATTCCTTCTGTATTCAGACGGACCCTCTTCCCTACTGGGCATCCAGTTTCCTAGCTGGCCTCTCAGTTTGACTCAGTAAAATCTCATTTTTTCTAGAAAGCCTTTTTATAATTAGAAGACAGCCATAGTAATTCTAAAATTAAGTCTCCTGTGAGTCAAAGTTTACCCCTACTCATGGACCTCCTTTTCTCAGGTTGGATCTGTGGTTTGGGCTTGATGGGAAAAGTTGTGCAGTTAGGCAGTTTCCTGTGAGCCCCACCTGTTCTCCTCCACCCTGAAGAGTGGGAAAGGAGGAGGAGGAGAAGGTCGAGGAGCTAGAGGACTGGAGAGAAGGAGAAGAGGTGGGGAACAGGGAGAGGTGAGGGAAGGGGGAAGGGAGAGGGAGTTGGCTCCAGGAGCCCAAGTCCTCACAGAGCAGCAGTGTGTGTGTGTCTTACACACTCGCTCTCACATCAGATTACCTCCAGATTACTTATGACACCTAACACAACATGAGCACTATATAAATAGTTATGCTATACTTTTAGAAATAACAGTCCAAAAATGTCCATAAATGCCAGCAGAGGTGCAGGTTTTCTGGGTGCTTTTGGTCTGCCTTTGATTGAATTCAGGTTAACAGACCACTGGGTGGGAGGTGGGCCTGGCCCAGCCTACACTGACTCTTCAGGTGTTTTCCCTGCTTCTTTCTCAAAGTTTCAGCAATGTCACATGATTTTGGAACTTGGTTCCTATAGACAAGGGTAGGGAAGGGACAATACAGGCACCTGCAAAGACATATAGAAGCACCCTGCCCTTTTCCCACATTTACCTAGCTGAATATGTAAAATGGATCCATGACCTTGGTGACAGGCTCTCTGCCCTCAGCCTAACAGCCTACCCTTAGCTGTCTCAGGAAAGCAGGACAAATAGCATCTGATATTTAATATCACCTTGTTACATCTGTGCCCGCTGATTTTCTTCCCTTTACCCTAGGAAATTTTGTCTTTTACTAATGGTTCTGTTTTTTGTTTTGTTTCTTTTTTCCTTTCTTTTTAGGAATATTTAATATCTCAGTGCTAAAGTTCTAACCACTCAAGTATCCAGTCCATAATTATTTACTAAATGGTACCAGGAATCACTCCAGGCATGTAGGATATTAAAAAACGAAAGAAAAAGGCAAGGTCTCCCTTTAAAAAATATAAAGGGAGGCATAAACCTGGCTCAGAGGATCTGTCCCTTCCCTTTCTACTGTAAATTTGTACTTTAACATTATACTAGCTGGCTGTGTATCTCAGTGTCCTTCCCTGAGGAATACAGGAAGCAATGTATATATTTACTCACTTGGTATGAAAAGGAGTGTGTGCCTGCACAAAAGTGTCAAGCAGGATTTGGACCCACCTTTATGCTCAGGCTAACTCGTTTTGCATATCTTTACCTGAGCATCACAAGGGTCCAATGGACCCACACCACTCCAGTATTTGTTGAAAAAATGTTTTCTTTTGATTTTTCTGGTAGAAGTAGCCCAATTAAGTACAATGGCATATGGAAGGGAAGATTGCAAATTTTAGAGGTGGTGAAAAGTGAATCATTAGATTACTGAGCATGAATGGTGATGATAATTTGACACTGGCTATGTGAGCCAAAGTGCCTATGATAGTGAAATGGAGCAAGACTCAACTGATACAGACACAGGAAATGCAGACCCCCTTGATTCAGGTGATGAAGAAAACTGCAATGTGAGTACATAGTTAACCAGCTGAAATTTTGCAAAATGGCCACACAACCAAATGGAATCACCTAATGTTAAAACTAGGTCTTTAAATATAATGAGGGTCTTTACAGGGGTGAAAAATATTGGACAGAATGCCAGCACTACCATTCAGTGTTGGAAATTGTTTGTAACAGATGAAATGCTACAAAATGCTGTGAAATACACAAAGGTTGAACTGCAAGTAAAACATTCTGTATATACCAATAGCCATTTTCAAAAATGTATTTATTATGACCCCTCACTAGTTATACTGCAAGCATGTACAGGTTTGCTGTACTTAGCCCAGATTTCTCATGCTTATTAGAAAGCAATGAGTCAAAATATAGCATAAAAGTTTATACCCTTGTAGATGCAAAAAGACTCAATTTAAATATTTATCTTGGAACTCTGCCATGAGATCCTTATTTGTACAGTAATGAACAAAAAAATAAATCACCATGATGGGAATATTGATAAGGAAACCTTGACAAAGTGGAAGCCTGAGATGGAAACTTTCGACAACAAAACCAAACATGGAGTAGACGTTGATGAGTTAAGCAGCAACTATATCACTTGAAACACAAAGCATAAATATGTGTAGCATAAATAGTTTGAAAGTTTATAAAGAAAATAACACATTCAAAATACTCTGGATAAAGAAAACATACCCTGGATAACTTTTCTTAGAGGATTGGGACTGGAACTCATAAGAGATTATTTACAGAAGAGGAAAAACAAAATGTTTCTGCCCAGCAAACTGCAAAAATATTGTGGAGCACACTGATGAGCTGACAGATGAGCAGACAGGTGCAGTATTACACAGACCTACTACGACAACAGGAAAACCAAAAGATGTCAACTGTGCCCTACAAGAAAGTACAGGAAAACAAAGATACATGCTATCAGTGTAAGGAATACTTGTGTATGGAACATGAATTTGTCATATGTGAAGACTGCCTTGGGTGTGACAGTTGAAGCAAAGCTTATTTCTGTGGTAGACTTTTGTTTGTGTTTACCTAGATGTTATGGTAGTTCACATAGGTTTTTTTTTTTGATGTTATCTTTCAGATTTCATAAGCAAGTAAACTGCTGATGTGAAAATGTTGATGACTGTTCTAAGCACTCACTAAATTTTGATATTTTATTTTATTTTATTGGCATTTGATTTCCCTGCTAAGTGCATGTTGTACAATATAGTAGGAAGCTCCTGACCAAACAGAAAAAGTAGAGAGCTTACAAGACTGCCATGCAGTAAAGGAAAGTTAAGCACAAATGCTGAGAGTGTAAGTGAGACGTGTGAATGGAACATGTAGTTGTCATGCATGAAGACTGCCTTGAGTAAGACAGTTGAAGTAAAGCTTATTTTTGAGGTAAAGTTCTATTGGTATTTTCACTGTAGTTCATGTAGGACTTTATTTCTGATGTTATCTTTTAGGTTTTGTAAGAAAATAATAGCTGACAAAAATGATGTGTGTACTACATACACAATGTATATTAAGAATGTAATAATTTACTTTATTGTTATTTTATGTTCCTGTTGACTACACACTGTATAATATAATACAAACCTCCTGACAAAATAGCAAGAACAGTGAGATGTCAAGTATGTGCTACAAAATGTCCAGGAAACCAAAACACATGTGCTGTCAGTATAAGCAATGTGTGTGTAAGGAACATGCTGTTGTCATGTGTGCAGACTGCCTTAGGTGTGATAACTGAAGTAAAAATTACTTTTTTGTAGAGTGTTATTGATATTTTCAGAGTAGTTCATACAGGAATTTATTTCTGATATTCTTTTTTAGACCTTGCATACCAAAGACCAGTCAATGCTGAAAATTTTGATGCTTTTTAATAAGCACTCAATAAGTATTAATAACTCAATACTCTATGTTTGTAACATTTTTTCCTGTTAAGTACTTATTGTTTAATATAATAAAACTCATAAAATTATAATTAATAATTCACCAATGGAAATATTCTACATATCTAAAGAAATATTCTAAATATTCTGAAGAGATATTCTAAATATTCTGTCACCTTGATGACAAAATTAGTGTTATGCTCCAAAGGCTATAAATAATTCAGATAACACATAATGTACCAGGTACTTCGAGAGCAGTTAAGTACATGATGCAGAAGGAAAGCCAGTGAATTCTGAATGTGGAGATTCAATGTGATTGCCTAAAGGCCATACCCAGTGGCTGGTCTCATGGGTGCCACCAAAGCTCAAAAATGGCAAAGCCCACATGTGTCCTTGCAAGCTGTGATACTTTATTGTAAACCCTATTTCCCACTACCTTCATCTTTGTGTCATTTATCATTTTTCTGCCTCCCCGACTGTCATTTAGGCTTGATCTTCACAGTACTGGTGTAGTTTGCTGCCTCAGTTTTAATAAATATGCAAGCTCCACTTTCATTAGTCCATGTTTACAGCTCATCATGAGTACATCCACTGTGGGTAGTTGGTACATGTACACGACACATTGTATTTCATTTTATATTCTTTTACACTCCCTTCTCCCCCTCCTCAAACTAGTATAACCACTGTGGAAATAAGTATGGAGATTCCTTAAAAAATTAACATAGAAACTCCATTTGACCCAGCTCTTCCCCTTAAGTATCTTCCCTAAAGAGCTAATGATATCATATTACATTGATACACACACTCACGTTTATAGCAGCACAACTCACAATAGCTAAATTTTGAGTGTTGCTTGGAAGAGTTTTCAGGGCTCTAGGATAAACCTGGCTCCATGATCTGAGTGCCTCTCCTCAGCAGGGCCCCCGGGTCCCCACCACAGGGAGGGCTCTCTTGGCAGGTGGGCCCCAAGGCTTTGAGTTCCTGAGATCTGGATCCCTTTAGGACTCTGGAACTAGAGTTTGTGAGAGCTGGTAACTGAGAGTCCCAGGAAAGTCCCTTTGCTTGGAGTCCTCAGTCCTGAAGGGGAATGGGCTCAGCGCGGATCACCTTGCGACACAGACACTCCCTGGGGGACCAGTCTGCATGCAGAGCTGAGCAGGCATCCATCCCAAAGGTTTAAAGTCAGGAGGGAGACTTCAGACCCAGCATCCTCACTGTGTCCCTGCTTTCCCTCTCTCCACGACAGAGCAGGAGGGAGGACCAGGCCTGGGTGGAGAGCACATCTGCCTCAGCTCGAGTCTCTGAGTGGCCAACACTCCGTGAGTGGCTGGAGAGGACCAGAGGTGCCACCACTTCTCTAATGAGGTGGGAGATTTTATTTCCTGGCTTTCTTCACCCTGACGAGTTGGCGCTGTTTTTCATAGAAATTTCGCCAGAGATGTTGATTATGGATAGCCAGCCTTAGTTTTTGGGAGCATTGTTTTTCAATTTTAGTAGCAAGTTGGGGAAAGATGAGAAAGGCGATATGAAGCAACTATCATTTTTTATGGGTTTCCGCCCAAATTAAAAAATTCTACCTGTTCACCATGGTGATGAGGCAAGGCTGGAGGATAGTCACCTGCCAAGCCCTGCTTCTCCCCTTCCTGGCAGATTACAAATTTCTACTTTCTTTTTACAACACGGTTTCCTTCTTCCCCCGCCCCCTGCCCAATCACCATCTGCTACTTCACACAGACAGTCCCCTAACCCTACCCCCCGCTTGGCCCTATATAACCATTGTTCTCCCAGCCTGGACCTTAGAAGGTCCTTGTGTCTGTCTGTCTATCTGTCTGTCTCTCTTTCTCTCTCTCTTTCTCTGTCTTTCTCTCTCCACAGCCTTCCAGTGCCTGCAGTAAAGGCACTTTTTTTCAGTTGTTTTGCTTTTACTTACACCAAAACCTAACAATTTCAAAGGATAACTCCAAGAATTTCTTTTAAAAAGAAATTGTTTAAAATTCTTTTTAAAAATTACAATATCAAATCTTGTATCGCTCTGCTTTTTGTATCCTTTAATCAATGGCAAGCTCTGCTCTGACTCGTTTTTCTCTAGAAAGTAGAGAAGCCAAGTAGGCCACTACAGCCTCACTCGGGCAAGCTCTCCTGAACCACTGGGCTCAGATGACCCAAATCCACCACAAGTGCAGTTCTCTACCCCAAACACCATGGCTGAGAATCTTAGACAAATCTTGGATGACTTTACATTCCATGTATTTCTCAAATTTACATTTTTTATTTGCTTTCTTTTATTAGAAGTCTCTATTCAATGTTATATATAAAATCGATATCCAAACTCATGCAAAAAATGTAGCAAATACTCATCATGCATCAGCCTGTCTCCTTTCACAGTCTAATCTTCCCCAACCCTTTGCTTGGAATTAGCTAACAAGTGGCATCATACTCTGTTCAGATTAAGTCCTGTAATGTCACACTGCTCTGTGTCTCAGGAGAATGGCTTTTCAGGTTCAGTAATTCATCAGGGTGTGCAAAGCCTGAACTCTGGAGCTGGAAGGTGAGTAACGATCTCAGTTATCGCTGTGGACTCTCTGTATCTTATTTTTTAGAAACCATCAGGGGAAAAATATTATGCACAAAAATAATTCAAACAGCATCTGTTTCAGTCAGTGTTATAATTCTGCCTGAGATGACTGAGAGGATAATCACTTTTTCTTGTGGGAAGACAATGTTCTGTTTTAAATGGGTTAAGTACATGCCGTAGCAGAACACAGAGGGAAGTCAGGAGGGGTAATGTGAGAAGATGTTTCGGCTAAGAGCCTGACTGCCTGATTTCACAACAATAACAAGTTAACCCGTGAAGAAACTTTCTCTGACAAGTTGTGATTAGGTCAACCAAGCGTGAATCTTTGAGACAGTTCCCGGAGGCCAGCCACTGAAATCTTACTGCTCTAATTTTCCCCACTCAGAATCATTCCCATCCCAAGAATGTAGACTCTATAAAGGTATGTGTATGTCTCTTATTTCTTATTTTATACCAAGTGTCTAGCACAATAGCATCATGAACTTGACCCCTAATGAATCATCAAAGCACTCCTTCATTCTAGGCATGGGGAACAAAAGACAAGCAACATGTTGTCAATATAATCACTTCTTTAGTAATGCTCTAGTGCTATTGCTATGAAAAGTACAGCAATACAAAGCCACATCCCAGGCCCTCCCCAGGCAAGAGAATAGATAGTAAATATGCCTGTGTTTGTGGGGAATGGCAGTGGTTAATGGCAACCTGGGGACCTTGCATGCAGTAGTGCTGGTCCACAGGGGTAAATGTTGCCCTTGTGGGAGCAATTTCAGAGAGAACAAGAGAATATAAGCCTGGCTCCCAGGCGCTGGGATAGATGAAGACAGGGATTCTTCAGGAGGTCCCCTGTAACAGCAAACCAAAAATGGCTTTAAACACAGCTGCAAGTGAAAGCAATGAAAAAGATCAAAATCTCTGCCTTCTTTGATTATGTATGTGCTAACTTTGAGAACCATGATTCAGATTAGGTATGGAAAGCTATCAGCTTTCAGATATGGGAAGAAGAAACTGACGGTCTGGCTTTGAAGTGTCTTTGATTTGAAGATAGTATTGCTTAACCTTGACAAGCCAATATCATGGGCTGCCATGGGCCTTGGAACAGCCCTGGTCTCCCAAGGACCAGCTGGGCAGAGAGATCCCACACCTTTTCTATGGCAGCCAGGGCATTGAAGGGGTTTGGAGATTATAAAGGTTGATCGATCGTGTCGAGTTGAAAAGTTTAGAAGCTTAACGAAGTCAGCTCAGCAATTCTATACCCTAAGGTATAGAGGACCTGCCCTAGGGTGACTGTCTATACCCTGAGGTGTAGAGGATCCACCCTAGGGCAGCTCATCCCCTGAACAGTATTCAAGCGAAATGAGGAAGGATGGATGGGCTTCTGTTCTTTGCAAGAGTTCCAGTCTTCACCTTCATCTTGGACATTGTCTCCTAGATTCTACCACAGACTGCTCAGCTTCCACCTTGGATCCTTCAGCGTTCCAGCATAGACTCTTCAGCCTTCCATTGCTGAAGAGTCTATAGCCTTCTGATGTGAACTTGCATGGAACACTGCAGTAAGCTCTAGATGTTGGACTGAATCCTTCAGCCTTCAGTGTGCAGACATCCTCTTCACGCTTCCTCATCCAACTCTGGGGCTGACTCTTCTCAGCGAATCTTGTAAATTCTTATACATTTGTATATCTTGTGTTATACCTGTTTTCTAGTAACACCCTCACTAATACAGAGTCTGATCTGCCATGAGATTTTGGAGGAGCCTTCCAAGCTTGCCCAGCTCTTCTCTGAGTGAAGGAGCTGGGTATCAGGCGAAACTCAGATAGCACAAGGAGGCAGTAAAGTGGTGTTAATCCATGCCACACTGAGCTGGGAATGCAAGGCTTTTCACCTGGGTAGGATGCTGAGGGAAGGTAAGGGGCACTGGAATCAGAATGGAAATGGAGTATTTTGAGTGTTCTGTCTGCAGCAGGGTCCTCTCAGGTTGGAAAGTTGAGGCAACATGATCTGAACACCTCTTCTGCATGGAGGATACTCCCCGCTCCCCACAGGCCGCTTAAAGGTTGAGGACGCTACTACCTGAGGATGAATGACTTTTTAATTGTAACACCTTTGATAAGCATGGACACTAGTCTTTCTCAATACATACATATACATACATATGAAGTGTTTGCATAAGCATATGCTGCATTATTTGTATGACCACTGTCTGCTAGATGTTATTCATGTGATATTGTTATCCAACTACTTTCTCACATTACCAAGGGAGCATAACTCCAACCTTCCTGGACTAAACAAGAAGGGAAACCCAGAATCAAATATAATACATAATGCTGGATTTGTGCCAGATCAAAGCAAATGAGCTTACAAGGCCCTAAACAAATACGTTTCTCAGCATTTGAAAGCAGAAAACTGTTGAGAAAATGAGTGGGTGTCCCTTCCGGAGGGGACAGCAATATCCCCCAAAGGGCTCAGGTCTTAGGAGTCCTCACTACACTGATCATTCAAGTGGAGAAATAACTTTCATCAAAATAATATAATCTACCATAATAAATTATTACTAATTTAAAATGTATCATGTTGAAATTTTACAAATTTACATTATTTTGAGATTTCATTTCATGTCTGAGAGTGTTTGAGTAATATGTCTGCTAAAGTAATTTAGGCTAATATGGAAAGAAAGAATTTTGCCCCTGAGAAAGAGCTCCTTAATACTAAATGATCGAAACACAGCAAGTAAGGCTGGGAGAAGCTCCAAGAGAGCCACCAGCATAGGGCAGCCGTGTATGTGTGTGGGGGGTATGTTCAGAGCTGTCCAAGAGGAGGAGAGGGCTGAGGACTTTCCTTCAAACCCACAGGATGTGCCTCTTACCCAGCCTTTGCATTCAGGAAGTTCTCAGAGCTTGAGTCAGGGACGCTCATGTGTGTTTTTGATGCTTTTCACCACACTGTGCATTCACGTAGCAGCCCTAAGTTATAACCGTGTGCTCTGCCCAGTAACCAGTACATTATCTACACATGGAAAGCACTATCGTTCTCCCAGCCACTATAGCTTTGAATAATGGAATCATCAACAGGGTGCTAAAAAGTCACATTATAAGGTATTATCGTGTTGTTATGGCAACTGGAACACTTCTGTTGAAACACCCGTAGATCCATAATTTTACAACACGCCTCAGCCACAAAGGCTGTATTGATAAAAAATCAATCCATATTCAGGCCATTCTATTCTTTCCTGGACACTGCTTGCCCCTTTACCTTGTAATTTATCATTTATCCAATGTGTATTTTTGAGTTCTTACAGTACTCAAGTCTTTAGTCAGGGTAGTGTGACAATGGCCTTTTGTCCTTTACCATCCTGATTTATTTCCTATTGCTGTGTCTCCTATACAAGATAAATGTGGCCTAACTGAAATTCTGTTCTCTAAACAGGCCATGATTTCACCAATTTTAAAACATTCACACAGTCCCAGTTAGCAGCTTTTCCCCCAAGACTTCTTTCTTACATAGATACATGAGATCAGCCAGTAAAACTACAAGACACCATTTAAGATGGAATTTCGGACAGTGAGGTTTTTACTATTTGTACAGCTCATATGTTATGTAGGACCTACATACACTTAAAAGTATTTGTTGTTTTGCTGAAACCCAAATTTTACTGGTGTCTGTATTTTACTTGACAAGTCAGGGCTGGAAGGACTCTCGGTGCTCCAGCTCCTCACTTTAATTTAAAGCCCCCTCCCTCCCTCCAGCAGGGCTGGTGGAGTCAGAGGCATCTGTGCCAAGGAGAATCAGCTGCAGAGCTGGTCCTGGGCACATGAGGGGACCCAGTTCTCCCTCCTGCAGGTCTGGGAGCTCTTCCCAAGTTTGCAGTGCAGCCTGTGGTGTGCACTGAACAGTATCCCTGGTCCTATCTCCAGCCTTAAGATCCTCAGCCTTCAACCCCGTCCTGGGCTCTGCCCCTGGCTCAGAGTGATAAGAACCCTCTTCAGGACCCTGAACCCCCTCACCTAGCTTGGGCAGGAATCTCAGCTCCGCACAGGAGATTAAAATGACTCAGGTCACATAAACTTAATCCTATCAAACCGTTTGATTCTTACCTTATGTCTCAGGATATACTAAAATCCAGTTAATCTTCTTCATGAACCTGAATATGTACCCCACAGTTGATGAGTTAGTTGTGTATGTTAATGAATCAGTGTTGCTGGTCATACTTTCACAATAGTCAAAGTGATCTGTCTGAGACTAGACAGAATAATTGTTAGTGACAGAGTCAAAATCTTTCAGTGTGATTTTTAATCATTGCCTCTGTATTTTTCTAGTTCTTTTAATTCTTGCTTCATATACTATAATTTTATTGTATTTTACATGGGAATCAAATTTAAAGTTGTCATTTTCCTGGACAACTAAATATTTTGTCACAATTAACTGAACAGAGTAGATTTTTAAGGCTATTGGTGTAACTTTAAGTAACTTTAAGGTTAATGATAAGTAACGCGTGAGTCAAAGATGAAATCACAATAGATTTTACGAAACATATTAGTTAAATGCATCTTAAAACACACTGTTGCAAAACTTTTAGAATATACCTGAAGGAATAAGTTAAAGGTAAATTTGTATTTTAAATTAACATGTTAAGTATCAGTGATCTAAATGTCTCAGAAAGTTAGCAAAATAGTAACACCTTAGAGGTGTAAGGCAAAAGGAAAGCAACACTAAACATGAAGGTAGAAGTTTCTTCTTTCTTGTTATATAGTTTCTGCTCCAGCTAATGGCTTACATTTACTTGTGATTTCACTCTGGAAAATCTTCCTCCACCAACAGCACTGAGAAATTATTATGCGCCATGTACTGTGCAAAAAACTTAACCTGCACTATCTCTATAAAGAACAAACTATTATTTTTCCTATTCTACAAATGGGGAAAAAAGCTGAAACCTGTGAAGTTGGTACAGCCTGTACACTGCTTCACACACTCTCCCTCACATACACAAAACATGTTCCCAGGGGTTCACCAGAGCCGACCTTTCCAAAGGTTCTTTTCGCGGGTATCCTCCATCGGGTTGTGCTGCTATATTTGGAGTGATTGCCAGCCTTTTTGGATATCTAAGATGTTGATATTCATGCAGCTCTACCTTTTCTCACTGTAGAGTTAGAGTGATGCTCATGGCCTTCATTCCCACTGACACAGAAGGTACCCTGTGTCACAGAATGTGCTCAGAGAATGCATTCTTGTTTGACCCCTCTGGTAGCACAAGCTCATTCCTGCTCACACCAGGAGCGTTCCTCTGAACACTCTTCCTTACAGTCCCCACCCAGCCCAGCCAACTCACTTGTTCTTTTCTTTTATTCTTCTCTTGGAGAAGGGAAAGCTTGTGAGAGGATGCCCTATGGTAGCAAGTCCACAGAAAGTGCATTGATTGTGAAGGGTAATGCTTTTATGGCACCCTTGTTTGTTCTCATGCAATAATGATGTTTATTTTTTGAAGAGAATGGGAAGCAGTTTAACTGAGTTTTTTGGAGTATAGTTTATCTTAACAACATTTTTTTCCGTGCCCTGTGGCTAAGGATTAACACCACACACTAAGACCACAGGGCCCAGGAGCAGAAAAGGATAACTTGCCAAGGTTTCATCACATGGTACCTAAAGATGATACCCCCGACCGCATGTTTTTTTGGTTACTTTTTAAATTTCTTTTGCAGTACTGGGGATTAAACCCAGGGCCTTTCTACTGGGTTGTATCCCCAGTCCTTTTTTTATTGCTTTATATTCAGGCAGGATCTTGCTAAGCTACCCAGCCTGGGCTTGAACTTGTGACCCTCCTGTCTCAGGCTCCCAAAATTCTGGGATTATAAGTGTGTGCCCAGCTCAGCTATATCTTATAAGCAGCTGCTTACATGTGGTGCTTCTAGGGAAGAACATGTGGTATATGCTTTCAGGTGTTTTTGATCTGGACAGACACCTCCTGTGCCTGAACAATGAATATAGATGTACCTGAACGTCCAAGGTCATTCTTGACAATTGTCTTAGACTCTTCCCTCACACTTCTGACCTGTTTTTAATCTCATTCTGGCCTGTTTTGCTCTAAATTTATGGCAGGCTCTGTCCTCTCCTCTGGCAATTTGGACTCAGTATCTGTAATTGGTCTCCCTGGGACTCACTTCGAAGCTCGCCGAGGAGCCTGTGGTCTGAGCTCCGACCAGCTCCTGGACAGATTGCCTCAGACAGCAGAGTCCCCGTATTCCTCTCCAAGCAGGGCCGAACCTCCAGCCAAACCAGCCCTGGGGCCTTGCTGGAACACTGTGTCTCTTTCAGAAGTCATGATTATTTCATGGTGTCCATTTCTCCCACTCTGCTTTGTGTACCACATTCGTAAACAAGAGCTTCGCGTGGCTTAAGAAAATAAGGTGAAAATAGTGTATAATAAATTTAGTGAAAAGCCGGCTGGAAAAATAAAATGCGGAGTTTATTTGGCTGTTGAAAACATGGAGCCCATAAACAAATCGAGCTGACGGCTCTCTCGTCTCGTGTTGTGCTGCTCCTGGTTCATATTGTTCCATGCAAAGCCCCACTTTTTCCAAGCAGAGAAAATCACCAGGCCTTTTTGTGCTTGGCAGTGATTTATCTGGGCACACTCCGTTCCCTTACTGCATGAAGAAAAGTGGAGCCACTGTTTCTGACAGGGCCTGCCCTGCGCTGAGACTACGAGGGCATCTTCTACTTTCACCTGTTGTCTGAGCCGGGAAAGGGTCAGCGATTGTGAAGCTGCCTTTCTCTGTGCAAGTGCTTCTGATGAGATAGTTATCACGAGCAGAGAGTTAGATGGCACACGTCTCACATCTCCTGCCAGCCACACACATTGGTGCCAACTGTATGAAATGAGCATTTGAAGCCCATCTCCCCTCTCTTTGTATCAGTAGAACTTAAGTTTAAGTGCTTCTATCATATTTACTCCAAGACATTTCCACCTGTGCTGGTGTTCACCATAACCTGTGAAGATGAACGAGTTAACAATTTATATACATTTAAAAATGAGGACACAGAGGCAAAAGAGTATTCAATATCCTATCGTCATCAGAAACAAAGGAACCACAAAGAAGAAATGGGCTGGCCCCATGGGCGCTGCTTTGGCTTTCACACCAGCAAGACCTGGGTTAGACCCATTGCTGGGACGAGAGCATAGTGCATGCCTTTGGGCTTGTTCCTCAAACTCGCTAAGCCACAGACACATCAGTAAAACAGGATAAAAACCTATACCTTAATAATGTTGAAAATATTGAATAAAATAACATGGCTAGCACATAGTAAGTGATAAGTAAGTGGCACCTGTTTCTGTTGACCTTTGTTTTACTAAGTTTGGTCAGAGCCCATCCCAGAAGTATCAGTGGGCACCGGAGTCTGGAATGGGAAGGGGACACTTCAACCAGCACAGCCACTGAGTAGTTGTGGTGAAGGGGCTGGGCTGTCACTGGAGCTGGGGGTTACATAGCAGCATGGTGAGGTGCATGTGGGATTAACAGCTAAGGACAAATGCAGATGAGAGCTAGAGAAAAATCTCTTTGGAAATGGCTTTGCAACTAGCAACACAAGCAAGGACCCTTCTCAGGAAGAAGATGGGCTTCTACAAAGACTGCCACCCATATGAAATTGCTTGGCTCTGTGGAATTTAAAAGTGACCGTATCATTTAGAAGATGGTCTGCTTCATGCTAAATGGTTCACACACACAAACTCCTTTAGTTTTGCCACAGTTTGGGGGGCATTACTGCTTTTATACAGAATCAGACATCTAGGTTCTTAGGGGTCCAACATTTCTGTTTATGGCTGACTGACTGGATTTTATAGTTCTCCATGCTAAGGGCTGTCTCTGCTTCTTCATAGAACCATAGCCAGAGAGGCTGGCCCAGGGATAGTATGTGAACATCATGACTATAGACGAGGAGTGGAAGGGGAACCGAGACATCCAAATCCTAATCCTTCAGGCTTAGAAATTTCAATTGGGAAACTGATGCAAGAACTGGCTCATAACTGCTAAAACTCTTACAGCTCAAAGGCAATCTATAACCCACCCCACACAGGCATGATCATATGAAGGTATGTGGAACATCTGTGGAAATAATCTCTCAAAAGACAACTCACACACACAAGAAAAGACAATTCACCATCAAATTTGTAGTGTTAAGAAGGAAATTACCATGAAGCATAGTCACAAATGCAATGCACTGGAAAACTTAGGGCACAGTAATAACAGACATAAAAAGTGGAAGAGATCCCAAAGTGAGCAGGATTGAAGCTGCCAGACAAATAAGTCTAAGCAAAAAGATAACATCAAAAAAGTACTGATGGACTTTGTTTACATAAAACTAAAAATAAATTCCTGAAAATACAGAAAAAAATCAAAACTAAAACACTGGAAAAAAAATCAAAACTAAAAAATTAAGTTAGGTTAGTTTGCTAACCTAACATATCAGTAAAGGAAGAATTAGAAAATTGGAAGAAAAATTGAAGGAGGGGGTTGGGGATTTAGCTCAGTGGCACAGCGCTTGCCTGGCAAGCGTGAGGTTGTGAGTTCAATTCCCAGTACCAGAAAAAAAAAAAAAAAAGAAAAATTGAAGGAAATTATTTTGCGCGTAGCGCAGAATGAGAAAGAGATATAAAATATTAAAAAGAAATTAATAGACATGGAGATTGCAAAAGATGTCCTAAAATACAGCTATTTGACCTTCTAGAAGTTGAGGAAATGTTGCACTAACAAAGGAGAATTTATTATCCAGAGCAGCAATGGCTTGTGAAGAATTCCTGAAGCTACCTGGCTTACCTAGGAGATAACTGAATTGAAGTTTTCCTATTTAGAAAATTTAAGGAAATTTATAAAAACTGCTGAGCCCTTCAGAGTACGTTCTCCATATCTGAAGTGCTAGTCTTCCTTCCAAACGCGGGAATCCTCTGGGTTCCTTCATGAGGATCTCTCGGTGAGAGTACTCTCAAAGCCAGCATGTACACAACCAGTGAGGTGCACTAAATTTTGTTGGAAGTGAGAGAATATGAGGATTTCCTTCCCACCTAGTTTTATTTTTAAAAAACAGCATGTAATGCATCTAGTATTGGCAACACAGGCCTTCTCATTTGGAAGGGTGGAGGGGCCAGTGATAGTGCTTGGAGCAGGGTTGAAAACACTCACTCACCCTACCGAGCAGCTTGGACAGGAGCACATGGGCCTCACCGTGTCAGGTGGAACTAATCCTGCTCTATCTCTTTCAACAAGTGCTTTTCAACAAGTGCTTTTGATTCTTGCAGAGAAACAGTTTGTGGAGAAAATGCTAATGTTGCAAACTTTAATATTGAGCATACCTCAACAATTTTTATCAGTGTTTATGATCATGCAAATCTTAATACAATAACTTATAAATGTCTCTTAATAATAACAATAATTTAAACATACGTATTTGTGGATTTTTTTTATTATCAGAGCACAACAACATACATAGCTTTGGGAAACATCTTTAAGTTGTGGCAAAGTGACCAGAGCAATGACAATAAATCGGGATGGCAGCAAATCAACATTCTCTCCTCTACAGGCAAACACTGTGTGAAGACACAGAAATGTTCAGCATGCAAGGAGGCAAGGTATAACCCACAATCATGCAGTAGGGGAGCTTTGCTTTACTGTTTGGTCAAAATGCAACTGCTTCTACCAAACTCTGCTTATGGTACTTGCTGTATTCTCTTACAGCAATAAAATACACATAAAACTACTACTTGTGAACATTAACAGATAAGTGTAGTAAGGAGAAATATTCTCGAGAGTGAATGACTTATTTTTATGAAATCGCAACTTACGCAGCAAGAAAACCACTTGAAATAACCATTAATAAAATAGCTGCTCTGGAATTCTGTAAGGGCACTGTGAACAGGTCACAGTGACAGCCAGGCATGGTCAACCCCAAGTGCTTCATCCCTTGGGCATGACCATGGGAGCCACCCAGGAAGCTAAGTGTGCAGCAAATGCCCCAGATTGTCACTCATTAACTCAGGCACATTTTCTAAAGCGAGACTCCTGAATGCATCTTTACAACAGATATAATGAAGTATGGGATGACTACAGAAATGTTTCATTTCACAGAGAGCAAAGTCCTTGTTACCGTATAGTGGTGTGCAGAACATCAAGACAACTTTGAATATTTTTAAATTTTTTAAATTTTATTTTAAAGAGAAAAAGACAATAATACAGAATTTCAAAACAAGATAATAGGGGGTTAACAATGGTTAATATATTACATATTGTATCTTCAAATTAGTTACTCAGATTATAAGATATAGACATGCATAATTGATCAAACAATATAAGCACAACCAGTTTTAATGACTAAAAGTCGGTAGTATAACTCTTATGACATATATATAACATATATATATTGACACAGGAGGTCTTATAAATAAAGCCTTGTTTTACAAATAAAAACTGAGCTTTAAAACGCTTTAGAATGCTTTAAAATGAACATGTGAAAATACTTCCCTCATTACTTCATTTCCTAAAACTACTGAGTGTCATGTTGAGAAACTTGTTAGCAGAATCTTCTACATGAACCGTTTGAAAGATTTTGAAAACATTTGTTAAAAACAGTCAATAATGGAACACTTCATGTGATCAACTTGCATGAAATACAGACTCACACCAGAGGCAGAGATTAACTACAAATACTAAAAGATGAAAGTTTACATAGTTAATGAGTAGA
This sequence comes from Chinchilla lanigera, assembly GCF_000276665.1. Lineage (NCBI taxonomy): Eukaryota > Metazoa > Chordata > Mammalia > Rodentia > Chinchillidae > Chinchilla > Chinchilla lanigera. The sequence continues at coordinate 7,123,877 of NW_004955496.1, read as the reverse complement.
AACTATTGATTTATTAAGCCAGTAAATACCATTTATATTTATTTATTTATTGGCAGTAACATTTTAGCAATGAAACCATTTGAATCTTTACTGAAATAATGTCTCAATGAACTAAGGAAAACCCTCCCTTTGTAGATCACAATAACTTAACCAGCGATTTCTTCAACAATGAAGGATATTCTCTTGTATGTTGCATTAATTATGATAATTAGTAATAATAATAATGCCATTTATCATACTAATATTCCTTAATACTAATATTATAATCAACATTACTATGGTGCCTCTAATAAAATATGATTTCAAATTAATGTTTATCCCACTATTATATTCGATGCATTTTGATATTCTACCATGCACACACTAGAACTTTTACATAATGCAGAAGGACATAGGAATACACCCACTGCGGTGGGAGCTTCTGACTCTTACCTGTGCAGGTCTGTACTGCACTCTCCTGGTCCTTCCGGGGCTCAGTGTCCTGTGCTTCTGGTGACCATGCTTTTGGCCACAGAGGTCAACATCTGGAGCAGCAGTTGCAGTTTTCCTCCTGGCAGAGGGAACTTTTTCCCCTGCCTGGGAAAGCCCAAGGTGCTCCTTTATGTAGAAGAAAGGGACTGTTTGTTCTCTGGGAAAGAAACTAAATTCTTCTGCAGGAGGGCCTGTTGGCACCTGGCAGCAGCATCCATCCGCTTCGCCTTGAGTTTCTATTTGTTAAAACATTTGAAGACAACTGCACGAGAAGCCACCTGACTCCTGAGCAGGGATTGAGGCAGCAGGGTGAGCACAGACATTACAGTTGCTTCCAACTGATGATCAGCTCAATACTTATACATTAATCCATAAAATATGCATCATAGATTTCAAGATTATCAACAAACCCCCTCAAAATAAAGGCCAGCAGGCTTGCTTGTTGCTCCTGCATTGGATCAAGGACATGTGAATAGCGAGTTAAATCCTGCAGCAGGAGTTCCGTCCAGTACCCAAGACTCTCTCCTCTCCCCTCCCTTCAGCTTCCTCCCCTTTCCTCCCCTAGGGTCTCTCTCTACACACTGCAGCTCTTCTGAGGTATAGCAGACAAACAATAGATGGCTAAAGCACAGAACCTGATGACCTTTGAACTATGTATCTACTCATAACACTTCACCCAACAGTTATGAGTATATGTCTCACTTCCTGAAGTTTCCTTGGGTCCATCTGTAACATCTTCTCTCTCCTTCTATGGCTTCCCATCATGAGGCAACCAATGCTTTGCTTTTGGTCACTATATACTATCTTGTACTTTGTAAAATTGTGTGTCAACAGAGTATGTAACTTGTACTTTAAAGACAAGCCTAGTTTATTTATTCAGTGCAATTATTTTAAGACTCACACATTTTTGTTCACTCCTGTTCATCCCTGAGTAGTATTCCATCATATGGATACACCATAATTTGCCCATCAACTTACTGATGTTTTGGAATTGGCTCCAGATGTGAGCTGCTACCAGCAGAGCAGTTACTAACCTGCTTGCACAACTCTGTGTGGGTCCATGCTTTCACTTTGACTAGGATGGCAGGAATACTGACAGAATCAGATGGCAGGGACTGTATGTGCTTTCCCAAAGCACTTGCACTGCTTCACTTTCCCGCCAGCAGTGTCTAGCATTCCAGTTGCTCAGTGCCCTGCTCGACACTATGCAGTAGACCTGTTGGTTTTAGACATTCTTAATCTGAGATATTTTATTGTAGACGTTGTGACCTTAATTTGCATTTCTCTCTGGCTGATGTTGAGCAGCTTTGCAGGATTTAATGGCCTTCCACATCTCCTCTTCAATGTGGTATATATTTAACTCTTCCATGGGTCCCTGATGGACTGATTTTATCTCTAAATACATCCAAGTGTTCCTCGTGTGCTCAGAATTCAGAACCTTTGTCACAGGATGTAACTTGGAAGTCTTTTCCTTGTAGCCTATGACTTGGCTTTCCATTTTCTCAACAATGTCTTTCAAAGAGTGACTGTACTCACTACAAATGAAATCCAATTTATTCTTTATGTTTTAAGAATTGTGATTTTATGTAGCACCTAACAAATCTTTGAAAGCCAAGGTCACTGACTTTTCTCCTGATTTCCATAGATATTTATTAGTATAAGTTTTAGGACTTACATTACAGCCTGTGATGTACATTGAGTTCATTTTAAGATCATGTGTAAGATGTGAAGAGGAGTTTGGCCAGAGGGGAGGGGCAGTATTTATACTCAACTTTTTCGCATGCTTTTTGGGATTAATTTTCCCCCCATGAAAATGCTTTTGTACCTTGCATAAAGTAAATTGACCGTATATGTGTGGGTCTGCGTTAATCAGCTTTTCATTGCTGGGACACAAAATTTGAATCTCACAGTTCTAAGAGAAAAGGTTTCATTGGGTTCAGAGTTTCAGACGTTTCAGTCCATGGTCAGATGCTCCAAGGTAGGAGCATCATGGCAGAAGGGTGTGGAGAATCAGAGCTGCTCAGTTCATGGCTAGTGGGAAGAAGAGCCAGGGCCAGTGCCAGCAAGGAAAAGACCAGGAATCCACAGGCCACACCCAGGGCCAGGGCTCCATGAAGCCCAGACATGCCTAAAAGTATGCACCCAGGGTGGCTCCCGTAGCTGATGTGTGCCTACAACTACTGAGGTAATCATGTGTGTGTGTGGGTGGTTGGGTGTGGGTGTGTGCGTGTGTGTCAGGGGGTCAGGTGAGTCTGTTGTGAAGTACACTGGTTTTCAAATGCTAAATTAACCGTGTATTTCTGGGATAATCACCACTTCATTATTGTTATTCCTCTTATGCATTGTTGGATTTGACTTGTTAACATTTTGTTAAGAACTTTTGCATCTTGTAAGCTATACTGTTTGCCATTTTTACCGTGCATGTTCTGAAGTTGGTACCTTTGTAACATGGCCTTGATAAAATGCATTGAGAAATACTGCTTCCTCTCCAGTTTTCTGAAAGAAGATATGCATTGTTCATATTATTCTTCCTTAAATATCTCAAACAGTTCATTCTTGAGGACATCTTGGTCCAAAATTTTCTTTACATGAATTTTTTAAACTTAAACTTCAAGTTACTAACTGGACATAGGCACATTTATATTATATATTCTTCACCAAGCCTTGGTAGCTGTGCCTTTTGAGGATTTTATCCATTTCATCTAAGTTTTAAAATATATTGACATGAAGCTGATCTTTTGCTTCCCTATTATCTAACAAATATTTGTAAAATATGTAGTGATATCACTTTTTCTCACCCATGATGTTGGTGATTTATGTATTGACCTATCTTTCTGATTAATCTGATGGGAGGCATATTAGCGTATGAATGTTCTCAAAGCAACAGACATTGGTTTCACTGACTCTTCTATGCTGTTATTATTTTTTATTTCATTGGTTGCTATTCCAATTTTTATTACTTCACTGCTGTCCAATTCAAGTTCCATTTTATCTTTTCTTACTGTTTTTTTAAAATGGAAAAAGATTATGTATTTAAAACCAATTTTTTTGTCTTTTTAATGTAGGTGTTTGGTTGTATAAATTTCCTACTTAGTAATACTGTATTGGAAATAGCTAAATATGCTCTGTTTTCAATTCTCGCTCCACTCACAGTGTTCCAATTTTCATGCTGATCTCTTCTTTGATCCACAGTTTGCTTGCAATTAATTTATTAATTTATTTGGTTTTCAGATATTTGAGGGATTGTCAGAGGTCTTTCTGTTATTGATTTCATGTTCATCCTTTGCAGTCAGACTTTGTATGACTCAAATGCTTTACACTTTTAATAAGCCTTATTTGATGGCCCAAGTGTAACCCTTCTTGCTCAGTATTCCCTGTGCACCTGAAAAGGATGTGTCCTTGCACTGTTAGCAGAGTATTCTACAAGAGTCACTTATGTCAGGTTGGTTGATAGCATTGTTCTAATCCCTAGGTCTTTGCGGATTCTTCTGTCCACTCATTCTATCAATTACCCAAGAAGCAGTAGAGAAATCTCTGATCATAACTGTACTGTCTGTCTGTTCTTATTTGAAATTCTACCAGTTTATGCTTAATGAATTCCAAAAGTCTCTTAGTGGATGCATAAATGCCTAAAAGACATCCAGCACCCCGCTGAGAGGACCTCTTGATTACTACAGAAAGACCTTCTTCAGCACTGATCAGATTGTCTTCTCAGATATCTGCTCTGACATGAAGATGACTGCTCTGACTTCCTTTTTACTAAGGTTAATTTAGTATCGCTTTTCCCATTCTTTTACATTTAGCCTATTTGTGTTGGCATTTAACTATTGTTCTTTTTAAAAAATTCTCTTTAAAATAAAATA